>NW_007233867.1:353880-458383 GCF_000164805.1 Carlito syrichta | reverse complement strand
GGGCATGGTAGTGCACGCCTGTAGTTCCAGCTACTCGGAGGGTTGAGGTGGAAGGATCGCCGGAGCCCAGCAGGTCGAGGCTGCGGTGGCCGGGAGCGACCATTACTCTCCAGTCTGGGCGACAGAGTGAGACTCCAACTAAAACAAAACAAAACAAACAAGCAAACAAAAAGTAGTTTTAGGCCAGGCGTGGTGGCTCGAGCCTGTAATTCTAGCATTTGGGGAGGCTGAGGCAAGAGGATTGGTTCGAGACCAGCCTGGGCAACATGGTGAGACCTCGTCTCTACAATCAATCAGTCAATCAATCAATCAATAAGCCAGGCGTGGTAGCGCGCACCTGTAGTTCTGGCTACTTGGAAGGCTGAGACAGAAGGATCACCAGAGCCTAGCAGGTCGACGCTGGGGTGGCCATGAGCATGCCACTGCACTCCAGCCTGGGGATAGAGTGAGACTCAACCTCCCCCCAAAAGTAGTAGTTTTAGATTCACAGAAAAAGTTGAGAAGGTTCAGAGATTTTCCACATACCACCTGACCACACAGTGCGTAGCCAATCTTTTTTTTTTTTGAGTTGGAGTCTCACTCTGTCTCCCAGACTGGAGTGCAGCGGCCACTCCCGGCCACCGCAGCCTCGACCTGCTGGGCTCCGGCGATCCTTCCGCCTCAGCCTTCCAAGTGGCCGGAATTACAGGCATGCGCTACCACACCCAGCTGATTTTTTGATTTATTGTAGAGATGAGGTCTCGCTGCCCAGGCGGGTCTCGAACACGCGGGCTCAGGCAATCCCCTCACCTCACCCTCCCAAGGGCGCGGGATTACAGGCTGAGCCACCGAGCCCGGCTCGTAGCCCATCTTATCAACAACCTCCACTGGAGTGGTACAATTTTGCAATTAATTAACCTACATTAACACATCATGATCGCTCAAAGTCCACAGCATATGTTAGTGTTTACTTTTGATGTCTTGCATTCTATGGGCTTAGGGGAGTGTTCAATGTCGGATCCATCATTATCGTGTACAGAATAGTTTCACCCACCTGAAAATCCTCTGTGCTCAGCCCTTCATTGCTCCTTCCCCTCGAAACCATGGAAGCCACTCACCTTCTCACTTTCTCTAGAGTGTAAATTATTTTGCCATCTAAACTGAGATGGTCAGGGAAGCCCCATGAAGAAGATGACTTTAAAACAAATATAGTTAAAGCAGTGCAGTATCAGGGCAAAAAAAATGCAGACAAACCAATTAAGCCGAAGAGAATCTCAAAAAGAGCTTCACCCTTTTTCAGAATGCCACAGAGTTGAAATCATATATGCCACGGCATTTTCAGATTGACTTCTTTCACTTAGTGACATGTATCTGTTTTCTGCATGTTTTTTTAATGGCTTGATGGTTCTTTTTTTTAAAAAACCCTGAATAATATTCCATGGTCTAGATACACCACAGTTGATTCATTCATTTACCTACTGAAGAACATGTTGGTTCCTTTCAAGTTTTGGCAATTATTCACAAAACTACTAAACATATCCATGTGCGGGTTTTTATGTAGACATAAGTTTTCCATTTCTGTGGGGTAAATATCCAAAAGTGATATTGCAGGATTCTATGGTAAAACGGCTTCATCTTGTAAGAAACCACGGAACTATCTTCCAAACTGGCTGTTCCATTTTGCAGTCCCATCAACAATGAATGAGAGTTCCTGTTGTTTCATATCCTTGCCAGCGTTTGGGTTTTTTGTCAGTGTTCTGACCATTCTAATAGGTATGCAGTGGTATCTCATTGTTGCTCTAATTTGCGTTTCCCTAATGACATATGATATAGACATATTTTCATGTGTTTGTCATTTGTATGTCTTTGGTGAGTTGTCTGTTAAGGTCTTTGGCTCATGTTTAATCTTATCATTAGGCATTAAGCACTCTTTATACATTTTAGTCAGTAGTCCTTTATCAGATATGACTTTTGAAAATATTTTTCCCCAATCTGTGGCTGTATTTTCATTTTCTTGACAGTGTATTTCGCAAAATGGAAAATTTCAATTTTAACGAAGCCCTGCTTATCAATTCTTTCTTTCATGGATCATGTCTTTGCCACTGTATCTAATAAATTGTCATAAAATCCTAGGTAATTTGAATTTTCTACTATGTCATCAATTAAGATTTTCATAGTTTTGCATTTTACATTTAGGTCTGTAATCCACTTTGAGTTAACATTTGTGAGAGGCTTAAGGTCTGTATCTAGATTCTTCCCCCCACCTCCAGACTTTATCATGAGATGTTCATCTGTTTCCATATCATTTATTGAAAAGACTATCTTTTCACCATTTCATTGTCTTTGGTCCTTTATCAAAGACCAGTTGCCTATATTTTTGTGGGTCTATTTTGGGGATTTTTTTTTTTTTTCAGTTGGAGTCTCACTCTGTCACCCAGACTGGAGTGCAGTGGCCGCTCCCGGCCACCGCAGCCTCAACCTGCTGGGATCCGGCGATCCTTCCGTCTCAGCCTTCCAAGTAGCCAGAATTACAGGCGTGCGCTACCACGCCCGGCTGATTTTTTGATTTATTGTAGAGATGAGGTCTCGCTGCCCAGGCGGGTCTCGAACCCGCGGGCTCAGGCCATCCACTCACCTCAGCCTCCCAAAGGCGCAGGATTACAGGCTGAGCCACCAGGCCCGGCTGGGGCTTTTTATTCTGTTCTATTTTTTTTTTTATTTGTCTGTTTTTAAAAATACCACACCATCTTGATTACGGTAGCTTTGCAATAAGTCTAGAGGTTGGGTAATGTCAGTCTTTCAACTTTGTTCTTCTCCTTCAAGATTATGTTGGCTATTTTGGGTCTTTTACCTTTCCATATAAACTTTAGAATCATTTGGTCGATATCCACAGAATAACTTGCTGGGATTTCTACTAGGGTTTATTAAATCTATAAACCAAGTTGGGTAGAACTGACATCTCGACACGGTTGAATTTTTCTATTCATGAATATGAGTACCTCTTCCTTTATTTAGACCTTTGATTTAGTTTGTCAGAATTTTATAGTTTTTTTCATATGGTTCTTGCATATATATTTTTAGATTTATACCTAAGTATTACATATATGGGGGTGTTGATGTAAATGCTATTTTCTTTTAATTTTCAAATGCCACTTGTTCATTGCTAGAATATAGAAAAGCAATCGATTTTTGTATATGAACAATTATCCTGCAACCTGGTATAATTGCTTATTAGTACCAAGAGTACTTGTGTTCGTTCTTTTGGATTTTCTAGACAGAGAATCATGTCATCTTGAGAAAAAAGTTTTATTTCTTCCCTCCCAACATGTATGCATTTTACTTCCCTTTCTCATCTTCTGGCATCAGGAAGAACTTGCAGCATGTTGTTGAAAAGAAGTGGTGAGAGATGACATTGTTACCTTTTTCTTTATCTTAGTGGGAAAGCTTTGAGTTTCTCCCCATTAAATATGATATTAACTTTCAGGTTTTCCTTAGATACTCTTTATCAAATTGAGGACGTTTTCCTCTATTTATAGTTTACAGATGATTTTTATCGTGAATGGTATTAGATCTTGTCAAATGCTTTGTATGCATCTATTGATACGATCCTGTGATTGTTCTCTGTAGCCTATGGATGGGGTAGATTGCAGGAATTGATTCCAAATGTTGAATCGGCCTTTCCTACCTGGGATAAATCCCACTTGGATGTGGTTTATAATTATTTCTACATATTATTGATTAATTCATTAATGCTTTGCTGAGGATTCTTACATCTATGTCCATGAGAGATATTGGATTGTAGTTTTTCTTTCTTGCTATGTCTCTGTCTGATTTTGCTATGAGTGCAATGCTGTCCCTGTCGAATGAATTAGGAAACATTCCCTTGGCTTCTACTCTTGGAGCAGATTTTAGAGAACTGATAGTTCTTCCTTAAATATTTGACAAAATTCATTAGTAAAATCATCTGGAGCTGGCACTTTTTATTTTGGACATTTATTATGAATGATTTAGTTATTCTAAAAATATAAAACTATTCAAATGATCTATTTCTTTTTTGTGAGTTTTAGTAGATTATCTCTTTCAAGGAATAGGCCCTTTTCATCTAAGTTATCAAATTTGTGGACATAGAATTTTGTCTAATAATTTTTCATTATTCCTTTAATGTTATTTTAATCTGTAGTACTGGACCCTTTCATTTCTAGTATTAATAATTTGTGTCTTCTCTCATGATCTTTTCTTGGTTAGCGTGGGAATTGGTTTTTCATTTTTATTGATATTTTCTAAGAACCTGCTTTTGGTTTCATAAATGTTCTCTATCAGTTTCTTGCGTTCAATTTTGTTGATTTCTGATTTTTATATTTTTCTTCTGCTTACTCTAGATTTCATTTGCTCTTATTTTCTGAGTTTTCTATGTTAGAAGCTTAGATGATTGATTTGGAGTCTTTCTTCTTTTCTAATATATGCATTCAATGCTATAAATTTCCATCTAAGCACTGGTTTTGCTGCACTCTACAAATTTTATAAGTTGTGTTTTTATGTTAATTATTTCAAAATATTTTTAAATTTCTCTTGAGATTTCTTTTTTGGCCCATATATAATTTGGAAGTGTGTTGCTTATTCTCCAAGTATTTGAGGACCTTCCTGCTATCTTTCTGTTATTGAGTTCTAGTTTACTTTAACTGTGGTTTGAGGTCAGACATTGTATAATTTCTTTTTTAAAAAACTTGCTAATTGTGTGTGTCTCCTTGGGAGAATTAACTCCTTTATCATTATGCAATGTCCTTCTTTGTGCCTGATGACTTTATTTAATCTATCTGAAATTAATATAATTACTCTCATGTTCTTTTGATTAGTGTTAGCATGGTATATTTTCCCCCATACATTTACATCTATATGCATCTTCATATTTAGAGTAAGTTTCTTCTAGAAAACCTATAGTTGGATCTCTTTTTTTTTTACCCACCCTGACATTTTCTGTATTTTAATTGACACATTTTGACCATTGACAAACTCAGTGTTTGTACATAGTTAGAAATGAGTTTTTCTGGCTGGGCACTGTGGCTCATACTGGTAATCCCAGCACTTTGAAAGGCCAAGGCAGAGGATCGCTTGAGTCCAGGAGTTTGAGATCAGCCTGGGCAACACAACAAAACCTTGTCTTTACCAAAAAACACAAAACTTAGCCAGACATGGTGGTGCATGCCTGTATTCCTGTCTACTCAGAAGGCTGAGGTGGAAGGATAACCTGAGCCCAGGAGCTAGAGGCTGTGGTCAGCCGTGATTGTGTCACTGCATACCAACCTGGGTGACAGAGTGAGACCCCGACTCGAAAAAACTAAAAAAAAATAAATGAGTCTTTCTAACCATAGTTTTTATATGGTTAGATTAATATCTACCATATTTATTGCAGGCCTTTATTCATTGCCCTTGTTCTTTGTTTCTTTTTATCTTCCACTATTTTTCTGCCTTTTGCAGTTTTAATCGAACATTTTATATGATTCCATTTTCTTTTTTTCTTAGCATATTAGTTATGCATTTTTTCTTTTTTTTTTTTTAGTGGTTGCCATAGAGTTTGCAATATAGCTTTATAAGAAATCCATGTTCACTTTCAAATAACACTTCATGGGTATTGCGAATACCTTATAATCACAAAATTTTAATTCCTCCTTCTTATCCTTTGTATTATTACTGTCATTTATTTCAAATACATATGTTTAAACATGTATATATGTACATATGTATATATGTGCGTATATGTGTGTGTGTATGTATGTGTATATATACAAAAAAATACATAAAGTCATGCACTGAATAACAATGTCATGTTTCAGTAAACAGTGACTCGCATATATAATGGTGGTTCCACAAGATTATAATTCCATATTTTTACTCCACCCTCTCTATGTTTAGTTAGGTTTAAATACACAAATACCATTATATTAAAACTGCTTACAGTATAAGTACAGTAACATCCCATCCAGGTCTGCAGCCTAAGAGCCATAAACTATAACATAGAGCCTAGGTGCATAGGAGGCTACACCATCTAGGCTTGTGTGCTATAAATGTTTGTACAGTAACAAAATTGCCTAACAACTCATTTCTCAGAAGGTATCTTCACTGTCAAGGGACACATGAAAAATATGTCTACACACACACACACACACACACACACACACACATTGTTGCTATTATTAGTATTGTGAATAAACTTATCTGTTAGGTCAATTAAGAATAAAAAAAAATAAAGTCCTCATTTTTCCTTTACTTATTTTGTCTTCAGTATTCTTCCTTTCTTTATGTAGACTCAAGTGCCTGACTCAAGTAATTTTTCTGCTATCTAAATAACTTGTTTTAACATTTCTTGCAGGATAGGTCCACTTGCAAAAACGCCCCTAATTTTTGTCTAAAATTTCTCCTTCACTTTGGACAGATAATTTTGCAGGGTACAGCATTCTAGGTTGGTAGGATTTTTAAAATCCTAATTCTAAACATTTCACTCCACTCTCTTTTTACTTGCATGGTTTCTGAGAAGAAGCTAGCTATATTCTTATTTTTGCTCCTCCATAGCTAAGGTATTCCCCTCTGCCTGGCTTCTTTCAGGAAATGTTATATATCCTTGATTTTCTGTATTTTGAATGATATGCCTAAGCATAATTTCTTTTATTTATCTTGATAGGCGTTTTCTGAGCTTTCTAGACTTGTGATTTGGTCTTTGATATTATTGTCTCTAATCTTTTTGCTTTCCTTTCTCACTCTTTCCTCCTTCTGGTATTCTTATCATGTGTAGTTATTATGCCTTTCATAGTTGTTCTACAGTTCTTGGATTTTTTTTTCTGATTTTTCCCCTAGTCTTTTTTTTCCTCCCTGTTTTCAGTTTGGGAGGTTTCTATGGCAATATTCTTAAGCCCATGAATTCTTTCTTCAGCCATGTCCAGTTTCCTAACAAGCCCATCCAAGCATCAAAGGCATTATTCATTTCTGTTACAGCGTTTTTTAATCTCTAGCATTTCTTTTTGGTTCTTTTCTAGCTCTTTGCTTACGTCACCCCTTAGTTCCTGCATGCTGTCTACTTTGTACATTAAGTCCTTCAGCATATTAATCATAGTTGTTTTAAATTCCTAATCTGATAATTTCAACATCTCTTTTATATCTGAGTCTGGTTTGGATGCTTGCTCCATCACATGAATCTGCATTTTTCCCCCTTTTAGTGTGCCTTGTAATATTTTTCTTGACGGCTGGACTTTATAGACTGAGTTTTTAAAAATGCTGAAAAAAGGCCATTAGTAAAATGGCGTTAAGGTGCAGGGGGAGTGGAAGCTTTGTGTAGTCCTGTGGGTCGGTCTTTTAGAGAGCCTCTGCTTCTGAGCTATAAACTTTGCAGTCTGCCCCACCTTTCACCTCCTTAGCTGGGACGGGATGGATGTAGGGGCCTGGAATTTGGTTTCTTCCAGGTCAAAGAGACTGATAAAACCCTAGCAGATTAAAAAAAGTTTCTCCTGAGAGAAATGGAGGACAGAATGTTCTGGTATTTTTCAAAATGATTCATTTATCCTTTCCCCTACCAGAAGCAGGAGGGGATTTTTCTCCAATATTCACTGAGAATCTGGCTGAGCTCCAGGAGGTAAAACTCACATAATGGTGGGGAATCCCCAATGACCAATCCCTCTGGAGTTTTTAAATCTCAGACTTGTCCACATGAGCCTCCAGCAGCAAGTCACCAATTACAGTTCAGGTTTTCTGCCTCAGTACTGATTTCCATAGAGTTCTGCTCATGAATTTCTGGTCCAGTAGGTTGCAACCCTCCGTATTTCTACGTCTTTTTAATGTGGGGTGCAGCGATATGGCTTGTGCCCACACTTCACTTTTGTATCTAAGAAGAGTTGCTCATTTTTCAGTTTGTTCATTTTTTTACTTGTTGTTAGTGGCAACTTCTAAGCTCCTTATGTGCCAAACCAGAAACCATTACTATTCTTTCTAAGAAAATGTCTTCTTAATTCTTGCCAGTGAATTATTCTAAGCTAACCTTAAAATCACTTTGTCAATTTTCCAACCCAAGAAAAAAAAAAGCTAACAAAATACATTATGATAACAGTATTTGGTATCTTCTCTAAAGAGAATAATAAACTTCTCCAATTATTCAGATAGTAATCTATGTAATTGTGTATTCTGTAGATTTTAAATCCTTTGCAAAGATTCACTCTGTCCTGAGAAAACCCTAAGAGATAAGGACTATTATCCCAATGTTACCTATGAGAGGAGTGAGGCATTCAGAGGCTAAGCAGCTAACTTGGGTTCACACAGTCAGTCGATCTGATATGCAGAATTATGACCCAGGAAGTTAGGTGCCAGACTCTGTCTACCCAACATAATGCATGGACATACTTGGAACATGCCCAGCATTTAAGAGGTGCTGCTGGCTATGGAATTCCAGGTTTTGGAGAGATTGCCCTTTCATTTGTTAGGAGAACCACCACCCAGTGGGGACCTGGGGACATGTTCACAGATGGCTTCTTTCTCCAAGGGAGACACAGAGGGTGGAGATGATAAGCTTGGATATTTGTTCTTGAGAGAGACTGCTCCCTGCAAAAATGTGACTGAAATAGTTTAAAAGAATCTTAAATAAAACAAAGTCCCAGTCTGGAGCCACATAAGCCGGATTTGTCATATCATATATATGAGAAAACCTGGTACAGACTTGCAGTCATGAGAAAATGCTCCGAGAGAAGGCAGCGGAGGCTTAGACACGATGAGAAGCAATTTTTTCTCTTTCAAATGCCTCTCTTGTGTCAACAACATGAGGCTTCCCTGTGCTATGTAAGGTACTGGGGAAAAAGAAGGGTCACAGCCAGGCCCCGATTTTAGGGGAGTCCCCTGTATGTACCTCCTCCATCACTTGAGGGTTGTGGTGGTGGACAGACAGACGGCAAAGCTGCCACCACTATATACTTTCTCCACGCCTCTCACAGGTTTTGTCTGACACTGCTTTCTCTACTAATTCGCATCAAAAACCTGTTACCCTAAAAACTGTCATGTCAACCTGTTAAATCCAATTGAAGAAAGGGTACCAGTTTTATATACCCCAGGGACATATTTCACAATTTTCACAGCAGTGTTGTTTATGTCAGCAAAGAGTCAGCTTTGCAACTCCTGATGAAAAAAGGTCTAAGTGGAATGTGAGCTTTACACAGAGGATGGACTACTATACCACCTTGCAAAGGGCCGGAGTTGGCCCTGAAAAGTGTTGGGAGAGAAAGATGAGAAATAGATTGAAATATATAGTACGATACTAGCATAACTTAAAGCACAAAGATGCTATGTTTTTTCATGAATAAAATATATTTAAATAAACATAGTGAAAAAGGATTAGAAAAGGCATTTATCCACTACACAATGATATGAGCTAACATCCAGGTCTGATCGTGAGAGAATACAGAGTATTGGACTTGCCCTTGCCTCATAAACAAATAAAGAGATAGAGGAAATTTATAAAGCATCTGTCTTTATACAGTGGGGGTGAGTGCTGCATCCTCTCAGTTGCTGCCTGGGAGTTCTTTGTCCTTCACAGACATCACAGACATTTGGCTGAGACCATGGAAAGGCTATATGGTAGATGCATCACATCATTATTCTTTTTCTAAATGTGCCATAAGCCTTTTGTTCCCTTTTTCCTTATTTCCTGTCTTCTTTGCTTTAATTGTGTATACTTAGTATTCCTTTTATCACCTTTTTTGCTATATTTCTTTGGTTTATTATTTTAGAGGTTGATCTAGGGATTATATTATGCATTTTCAACTTGTTACAGTCCACTTTAAATTAATATGATGTCACTTTATGTATAATGAAGAACCTTCCACTAGCACACTTCTGTTCACTTCCCCTTTATGCTGTTCTTGCTGTATATTTTACTTTTATATGTTATAAACCAATACATTATTATCCTTTTAAATTTAAACAGTCACATGTCTTATAAAGAAGCTATAAAAGAAGAAAAACATATTTTAGATTGACATTTTTTCTTCTCTTTTTTTTCATCAAGTGTGTATCTGGTATTATTTTCCTTCAGCCAATTTGTTTTGGGGCAAGAAGAAAGCCTAATGAAAACATCTTTATTTTGCTCCTATTTTCCAAGGATGTTTTCACTAGGCATAGGATTCTAGGTTGATTTTTATTTCAGCATTTAAAATATGGCAGTGCATTGTGTTATAGCTTGTGTTGTTTCTGAAGATAAATTAGTGATATTCATATCCTTGTTTTTTGGGATGTAAAAGAATTTTCATCTTTGGCTGCCTTCAAGATTTTTTGTTCTTTATAAATAGTTTTAGCAATTTGGCTGTGATGTGTCTAGGTACATCTTTGTGTTTATCCTGTGATTTATTGAGTTTCTTGGATCTCTGTGTTGATACTGTTAATCAAATTTGCTTTTTAGTCATTATTTTTTCAAATAACTCTTTCTTTCCCAATTTTTCTTATTTTCTGACATCCCAGTTGAATATATGTTAAACCATATATCTAGTAAACTACTTATGTCTCTGAGTCTCTATTAATTTATTGCTCTTTCCTTTCTTAGTGCTTCAGGTAGGATAGTTGACCTGTTTTGAAATTCCACTGACTTTTCTCCTGCATTGTTCAATATGCTGTTAATCCTATCCAGTGAAGTTTTCAGATTGCATTTTTCTGTTCTAGAATTTCCTCTTGGTTCTTTAAAATAGATTTTATTTCTCTGCTGAGATTCCTACCTGTTCACTTGTGATATCCAAAGTGTTAGTCTTCAAGCAAATTTTTAATAGTTTCTATAAAGTCCTTATGTCCTAAGTTTAATAATTATGTCATCTTAGGTCCTATTTCTATAAAAAGGGTTTATTTACTTTTTCCTTCTTTGAATACACAGTGTTTTTTATACTGTGATCTAGATATTATGAATACTACACAGTTGAGAATGTATTTTATCCTTTTTTTTGAAGAGTATTGAGTTTGTTGACAGATAATTTGCTGGGAGATCAGTTTGATAATGTTAGGACTTTTTTTTTAGGCTTTGTTGGGAAGTTGTCCTTTTTCTGGGATTGAAATATTTTGCTCTAAAGATATGGCCTCTTTGGGGTCTCAACTGAATTCCTGAAATATTTAGGGAGATTTCTCCATCCTGATTGACTAGGACTTCTATGACTCCCAATGTTGTATGTGCTCTGGAGTCTCCACTCAGTTTACATTCTCTTTTGTAATTTTCCCCCTCCAAATCTCAGTGTTCTACCCTTAATTCCAGGGGGCCTCTGTGTAGATTGTTTGGGCTCCTTCTCTGTGAAGTTCTTCCTCTTTTAAGTTCCAGCCATTTAAGCTGTCACAAACTTTAATCCAATTAAAAGGCAGAGATTGTGAGACTCAGTAAAGGAGCAAAATATAACCGTATGCTATTACGAAGAAAGCACTTGGAGTATAAAGAGGCAGACAGATTAAAAGTAAAAGGATGGAAAAATACATGTCATGTTAACAGTAAGCATAAGAACTCTAGTATGGCTCTGTTAATATCGCACACAGTGATTTTAAGAAAATAATATTGCCATCTGAAATAAGTCACTTTCTAATGATAAATGGATCATTCATAAAGAAAAATAGCAATACTAAAAGTATGTGCACACAATAACACAACTTTTGAGCACACACAAACACAAAGTTACAAAATTAAAAGGAGAAATGGATAATTCCATAATTCTAGCTGATGAGTTCAACACTTCTCCCTCAGTAATTGATAAAGCAAGTAGATAAAATCAGAATGAGAAATGAAGAATACTATTAATCAACTTGATCCAGTTGACATTTATAGAACATGATGTCTAACAACACAATATACACTCTTTTCTAGTGTACCTGCAATATTCACAAAGATAGAACTTAAGCAGACAAGTCTCCATGCACTTCAAAACATTAAAATAATAAAGTTTTTTTTTCCTCTGACAACATACAATTAAAGTTGGAAACAAACAACAAAATAAATCTGGAACAGCTGCACATATCTGGAAAAATAAACCATACATTTCTAAATAACCTATAGGTCAAGGAAAAAAATCACCATGGAAAATGGCAAATATTTTTAAATAATCGATAATGAAAGTACAACAAATCAAATTTTATGGGGTACAGGTAAAGTGGTGCTTTGAGGAAAATGTATTGCCCTACTGTTTATATTAAAAAAAGAAGGCATCAAAATTCAGTGCACTAATCCTAGGAATTTAAGAAAAGCAAAGTAAATTAAACCCATGTAAAGAGAAGTAAGGGAATCAGTAAATAGAAATTGAATGAACATTAGCGATAATAAATAAAACAAAAAATCTCTTTCTTTAAAAGATTAATAAAATTGATAAATCACTATGTTAATTAAAAGCAGAAGAGAGAAGACACAAATATCCAGTGTAAGTAATTTAAAAAGATGATCATTAAGAAGAAGAATAAAGGAATATTATGAATAATTTTATGTCTTAAAGTTAACAACTTAGATAAAACTTTTAAAATACATTGAAAGGCAAAAAATTACCTAAATTAACTCAACAGAATATAAAAGCTGATTGGTCATATATCTGTTAAAGAAATTGAATTTGTTATCAAAACCATCCTACTAATAACACACAAGGATTACTATTGAATTCTATCAAATTTTAAATAATATCAATTTTGCACAAACTCTTTCAGAAAATAAAGAAGAAAGGAACACACCACAGCTTCTTTAATGAACCCAGTTTAATGTAAGAACAACAACCAAATGAAGATATTTAAAGAAAACAAAATTATAGGCCAATATTTCTCACAAACTTAAATGCCAAAATGCCTAATAAAATATATGCAAAAAAGGATAATACATCATGTCTAAGTGGATTATCCAAGGAATGTAAGGTTGGTTTAACATTTTTTAAAAATCTAATTCACCAGAATTACCAGAATAAAGGAGAAAAATGATAATGATTTTAATAAGTGTAGAAAAAAACATTTGATAACTTTCAACACCTTTTCATAAAAAAATTGCTTTACAAAGTAAGAATAGAAAGAACATTTCTCAATCTGTCAAAGAGTTCCCCCTAATACATAGAACAAGCAATGGCTATTCACTTTATTCACATCTATGCAAAATTGTAATGGAGGGTCCAGTCAGTACAATAAGCAGAAAGAGAAACAAAAGGCATCAGGTTTGGAAAGGAAGAAATAAAACTATAATTATTCACATATGCAGAATTGTACACGTAGAAAATCCAAAAAAATCTATAAATAGAAATAAGTGAATTTAGTAAAGTTGCTAGAGACAACGTCAATTCTGGAAAACCATTTGCATTGTTATATACAAGCAAGGAACAATTGGAAAATGAAATTTTAAAATACTACATATAATAAAATAAAAATACTTAAGAAAATGTATGTATGGCTTCTATACTGAAAAGTACAAAAAGTGCCAAGAGAACTAAACTAAATGAAGAGCTATATACCATGTTCGTGGATTGAAATGCAATGTTGTTATAATATCTTACATCCCAAATTTGACTCAGTGCCATCCAAATCGAAATCCCAGCAGATTTATTTTAAATTGACAAGCCAAATCTTACATTTTAATGGGAATCTAAAGGATTTAGCACAACCAAACAATGTTAAAGAGAACAAAGTTGAATGCTTGTACTACTTGATTTTAAGACTGTCTATGAAACTGTAGTACAAGACAGTTTGTATTGGTGCAAAATAGACAAATAGATTAAGTGAACAGAATATAGAGGCCAGAAATAAATTCACATAATTGGGTTTTGACAAAAACTGCAAAGCAATTCAATGAGAAAAGACAATCTTTCAACAAATGATGCTAAAACTATATACATATATAAATCCACATTGGAAAAAATATATAGCTCAAACTCTACCTGACACTACCTGCAAAAATTAATTTATGATAGATTATATAGATCTAAATGTAAAAGCTAAAACTATAAATCTCTTAGAAATAAGCATAAAAGAATATCTTCTTTGACTGCCGTTTGGTAGTCAAACACATCTTAGATGTAGCATAAAAAACACAAACCATAAATGCAAAACTGATAAACTGGATTTGATCCAAATTAAAAACTTCTGCTTATTTTTTAAAAATCATTAAAAATGAATTGGAATTCTACTCGAGAATAAAGCAATGAACTATTGATGCACACAGCAGTTTGGATAGAGCTCAGATTTGCTAAGTGAAAGAAGTCGACCTTGCCTGGGTGTGGTGGCTCACGCCCATATTCCTGGCATTTTGGGAGACCAAGGTGGAAGATTCATTTGAAGCCAAGAGTTCAAGACAGCCTGGGCCACAGACTGAGATCCCAACTCTATTAAAAAATAAAAATTAGAAAAAGAAGTCCATCTCAACATGTTATGTGCAATATTATTTCATGTATATGGCATTCTCCTTGATAAAAACTATAGTGATAGAGAACATACTAGTAGTTTCCCAGAGTTATGGGTGGAGAGCATGAGCTTACAAAGGGGTAGAGTTTTGGGGGGTGATGGGACTGCCCTTTGTTCTGATTGTAGTAGTGGTTATATGAATCTCTGCATGTGTGAATAGTCAGAGAACCATAAAGGAGGTCAAGTTTACTGCATATTAATAAAAAATAAGTAAACCAGTTGGCAACTAAAAAAAAGGAGAAAAAAAATTCTGCAATATACATATTTGGAAATGGACTGGTCTTTAGGATATAAAAGGAACACCTTCAATTCAGTAAGAAGAAGACAGCACAAATGGGCAAAAAATATAAGCAAATATTTCACAAAAGAAGATATCTGAATGACTAATAAACCCACGGAAAGTAATAAATGTCAGCAATCACCAGGGGGATGCGATACCATCTTTAAAGAGCTGTACACACTCACTGGAACACTTAACATGTAAAAGACTGTTGATGCTAACAGTTGATGAGGGTATGGAATAAGCAGATTGAGAGCTCTTGTACGCTGTTGGCTAAATGTAAAATGGTGCAACCACATTGAAAAACAGTTTGGTAGTTTCTCATAGAATCAAATCCATACCTCGTCCTAGGATCCAGCAATCCCACTCCTAGATGTTTACTCAAAGCGAATCAAAATATATGTTTGCAAAAGACTTTTACAAGAAGGATCACAGAAAATTGATTCATAGATGGAAGCAATCCAAACATTCATTAAAAGTAGAACATATAAAAACTGTGGTGAACTCAGACAATAGAATACAATTCAACAACAAAAACGGGTGAACTACTGATATCCACAATACACGGAGAATCCCAGAGACATTATGCTGAAAGAAGACAGATACAAAGAGTACATTCTGTGGGATTCCATTTATATATTGTTCTAGAACAGGCCGAACTAATTTATGGTAATAGGAATCAGAACAGTGGTTGCTTGGGTGGGTGGGAAAACAGGCTTGACTGGGAAGGAGCATGCGACGACTTTCTGGGGTGATGGAAACGTTCTATATCCCAGCAGGGATGTGGATCGCACGTGTCTATGCATGTGCCCAAACTTATCCATCTGTACACTTATGTGCCTTTTGCTGTGTGAAAATTATACCTTGATGAGAAAGAAAGCAATATGTGTCTGTGGGGAGTAACGGGAGATGGGGGATAATACACTGAATAGACACCCGGCGGCCTTGTCTGGCCTTACCATGACAAGGAACCCAGACCCGAGCTTGGTTCAGCTTCGGGCCAGTTGCTTGTCGGCCCTCACCTTCACCTGGCCACGGCGTCCTTCCTTTCCACTGCTCACCACAGAGGATTCAGCAAACCCCACCGTTCCTGTTTCCCTTCCGGTTTGTTTGGCATCACTCCTTCACTTTTGTTGCCTCTCGTAAGCAACTAGGAAGCCTGGGTGGGGCTTAGGGGAGGAGGAGGAAGAAAGAGAGGAGGGGATCTTGGCTTGGTCTCTTGGTTTGTCACCTCGCTGCCCTGAAGATGAGCTTTGAGCCCAGCTTCTGGGAGGAAGCCCCAGCCCAAAGGGGTCTGCAGATGCTTACGGACGTACATCTGCATGGTGGGGTGCAGCAGCAGGGGAGGGAGAGTTGAGGCTCTCCTTGCTCTGCCTTTCTCTCTCTCCTTTTTGTTTTCAATGTGAGGTTTTTACCTCTACACTACAGAGGCTGAAAAAAGTGTCCCTGCCTCAGAAAAGCACAATTCTAAGGCTTACCCTGCTCTGCTGAGTGCCAAGGCTCTCACTGAGTCTTCCCTAACCCTTTGGGGAGGGTGGGGGGGGGAAAGAAGCAAAGGAATGCATTTTTCTCTTCTCCCTTCTCATTCTGCTCTACTGACCTTTTGCTTAGCTTTTTGCTAATGTCATTTTCACTCTTGGTTGGGCTTTCTCCACAGTAAGGAAGACTTCTTTATGAAGCCGCGGTGATAAACTAGGGTCATGCATTCATTCACATCGAGGAAACCACTTCATCAGCTCCTACTTCAATATCAAATACCTCTAATCTAATCAGGAAAACAGCAAAACTCTGCAAAGTGCCCTTGTTAATCCTGTCACTTACTACCTCGCCAGATTTTGAAAAATGCAGTTTAATTAGCAAAATAAAAGAACTTAATCTTTCTCCATATTATTCACACAAGTAAAAATATATGCACTAGCTGGAGATAAAAATAAATTGCACAGGGCTGCTAACCAAGTGCAGGGGTGAGGGACAGATGGGGCTGCACTCACCCTGATTGTAGGGACTGCAGTGAACTCTTGGCTTTCTTAGGGCCCCATAAACACAGTGCAAAAGAGCGCCTCTCTCCTGAAAGATTTCACACACATTTGACACAAGAAAGAACTCTTTTTAGGCTAAAAGGTGTTTGAACACAGAAGAAAATACTTCCTTGATTTCATCTTGTTGTTTTTGTAACATGCAAAATGGCTCTCAGCAAAGCGATGCTATGAATTGTAATACAAATCATAGAAGCCAAGAAATAGAGCTTTTCCCAACAATTATCTTAAAATAAGGAAATAAAATCCCATCTTCAAAGGTGGTTGCAACCAAGAAGAAAAAATACCATTTTTTGGCTCTTTTCTTTTGAACTCTAGCCTCCTCTACCCTTTTGCATATTCATAAAATGTATACGGAGCTAATTTTGAATGTGCCCTTTATGACTATATCACGGTCATAATATCGTCACATTCCGAAGGCGTAATTAAAGATTTACCTAGATTTATGAGACTTTATCATTATCAATAGGGTTAAGGAATGCCGGGGAGACACATTGTTGGAAGATTTTGCTCAGCAGTTTCTTGAGCAATGAGAATACTGGTATTACTTTAGTGCTCAAAAAAAATGACTGTTCGGCACTAATATATGGCTCTTTATTAGAAAGGGAACACCAAAGACACTTCAGTCAAAACACTCCAGCGCCTGCCCACCTCTTTCTTTCGGGAGACGGAGAAAGCAAAACGTCTTGCTCATCGAAATGTGAGAGATGGAAACCTCACCTCCCTTCAACGGAGGGCAGCTGACCTCTTCCCTCTCCCTTCATCAAGGTTGAGCTGAATCGGAAACCATGAACCAACGTGCCTTTCAAACAATAGCACGCGACTGTGCCGTGACACTCACTCTGCTCTCCAAAGCCAGGGACTGCTTAGTTCTTTGCCATTTCCCATTGTTCAGGAAGGAAAACTCCTAGGCACATCCGGTTCTAAGTCTGCTAGCTTTTTGTGGCCTTCCGGTTTTAGAGCCAGGCAAGTCTAAGGAAGGCAAGTCTCAATGGCAATTCCAGCATGGGGTTTTCTTGTATTCGGCTACTGCTTCATTTTCCCATTCTTGGGGCGGTCTCAACTTAAAGCTGGGCAAGCCTCAGAAGGCCATTTCTCATGCAACATATTTTTCACAAGGCAGAGGAGCAGGCCTGGGTCCCGTGTCCTGGTACCCTATTTTCAGGCTGGGTAGGGAAAATGGATATGTTGAATGAGATGTCATTATGACAGCACCTACACCGGTGAAAGACATATATATATAGTGAGGGAGGGAGCGAGGGAGAAGAAGAAGAAGAGAAGGGGAGGGAAAGAGAGAGAGAGAGAGGATAGATAGATAGAGGTAAGTAGGTTGATAGATAGATTTATTTCAACAAGTTGTTCATATGATTGTGGGGGCTGGCAAGTCCAAAATTTGCAAGATAGGCTGGCAGTCTGGAGACTCAGAAAGGGTTGCTGCCGTAGTTTAAGTCCAAAGCAAGCTACTGGCATTTTCCTTCGGGAAGATCTTTTTCTTAAGGCCTTCAACTGAATGGATGAGGCTCACTCATATTTTGAAGGGTTATCTGTTTACTAAAAGTCTACTAATTTAGATTTTAATCTCATCTTAAAAATATCTTCACAGCAACATTGAGATGTGTTTAACTAGATACCTGGGTACTATGGCCTAATCAAGTAAACACATAAAATTAGCCCATGAGTTTCATTTGCCTTACTTGTCCTCCATGAATTAGATTCTTGCACTGGTATCATTTTGTAAAAAAGAAACTTACATGATTACATCTGTCACATGGCAGCCCTGATATAGTTTGGGTTAAAGTAATAAGGAAAGTTCTATCTGCAAAGGAAGGCTCTCATAAAGGGAAAGTTAAGGAGTGTCTGGCGTTAGTAGAAAAGTCAACTTCTCCTTTCGTTTGAGGACCTCTGCCTGACTCTGCTTCCTTAGAAGCAACTGGAAGGAGATTGGGTTGGGGTAGAAGTTCAGGATCAGTCCTCAGACCCTTCCTAGGATTTGGATTTCTCACCCCGGGATGTGCGCTCGTGTGTCACCTACACTTTAGAAATGTTGCATGCACATTTATGAAAGTGGGGACGTCTTCCACCATCCTGCAAGCTGACTTCAGCTGGACACAGCCAAGAGGAGCTTGAGATCTATTGTCTGAGAGATATAATTCTCCCTGGAGCAAGAGCTCTCTGGGCTCGAATTTGGCTGACAATCCCGTGCATTCTTCACGTTGGTGGATACTCAGCTTTGGCACAGGAATGATTACAGTAAACCCCCTACATACAAACCTACAAACAGCAAACTTTCAAAGGTGCATGTCGAATCATGTGAGTTAGTTCATGTGTCTGGCATATATACAGCCCTTGTCTGCCAACCGTCATACTGCGTTATACCACTATACTTTTCAAGGTACTGTGAGATTGGAATATTTTAATTTTTTGTGTTTTTTTAATGTATTATTTGTGTGAAAAGTATCATCAACCTATTTCAGTTCAGTACTATGTAGCTGATTGTGTTATTCGGGTACCTAGGCTAACTTTGTGAGACTTATAGACAAACTGGACTTAAGAACATGCTCTCAGAACAGAACTTGTTTGTATGCAGAAAACTTATCTGTATCTGGGAAGGTGCTTACACTTCTGAGCCCTATACAACTTCCAACATCTCTGGAGAAGGCGGCTCTAGCTGGGTCCCTGCACTGACTCTGGGTAGAGGCTGATATCTCACACTCATCGCATAGTTAGTGGAAATTACTTTATCTCTGTTTAGAGCACACAGCTCTCGGGGCTCCTCAATCCATGCAGGAGCGATAGTGGTCTGCGGCGGGGACGAGAGACAACGTGTTATCTTTCAGGAGAGGTGCCAGCAGGGGCTGGGACCCTGGCGATCATTCTGGCTTCTCTTTGGAGTCCTGCACCCCATGGTCCCATTGGGCTAGCACAGGACAGAAGATTCCTCATCAGTGCCAGCTCGCTGTTGAAGAGCATCCACAAAGAGGTAGCCATTTCTCACTTGATGGAATTGGCTGAAGATAGAGTAGAAAGATGAAAAAAGTAAAGGCTTCTTTAAGAGTTCCCTGGTCTGGGCCTGTGCCCCCATTGCCCAGTGTCCCTTCCCTCATCGTGTTTCTCCCATCAGTCTATAGGTACTCTGACAAAGCACAAACTCTGTGGCTGTGGGTCCAGGCGGCCATGCCCACGCTTTCTGCTTAGCATGGTGCTTCACCTTCTTTCGTGCCCCACTGGCTCCTTGTTGTCCCTCACCAAAGAACTTCAAGGGCTCTCTCCTCTGATCCAGCCACTGAAAAGATTCTAAAGAAAAACCCTGAATCAGAGAGGAAACATCCCTGCTTGCCCAGAGGGAGTAACTTCCCAGTACAAATATACAAGCCAGATAATACTACCAGGCCTAAAACACAGCTTCCAGCCTGGTCTGCTTGCTGAGGTCCATCCCGATCTACTTTCCACGTGGCAGGGAAAAGGCCTTGAAGCCACAAAATGCTGGCACGTATCATCTTTTGTAATCACTCTAAATCATGGTAACTCCTTCTTCTTTTTAAACATGGTCACGTGGAAGATAAGCCAGGACAAGGTGAGAGGAGGCAGGACTGCTCTGCTTCGTTCTTTAAAAACTGATAAGTGGCTCTAAATCTCTCCTCCCCAGGTTGGTTAAAGCCTTAGTGTCAATCTGGAGAGGCTCACGTCTTGCCGTGTCATCTGTCACCCTGATGTTCTCGGCAACAACCTGAGGTTCTACTTAGTACTCCACCGAGCAGATCATAAGTGATGGTTTGCGTACAGTGAAATTAGCAGGTGAGTTGAGAAGAAGGTGGCATAGCTCAACTTACTTTTCACATTGCTTACCTTTATCAGCCTATTGAGCAGGTGTGGTAGCATATATAGAATTACATGCCGGCCCCAGCATGAACCTCTGTAAGGGGAGAATGCCCAGATAAGGGGACAGTCCCAAGTGGCAGGAAAATGGCCTTACTGCAGTTATCATAAAAGTGACAGAAATCCTGTCAAAACGCCCAGGTCTCACTCTCAACATCGCGCCTGTAAGAGAGGGAACATCTGTGGCATGCCCGGCAATATGTTTTAGCAACATTTTTGGGACCAAAATTAACATTAGCAGGAAGACAGGTTTGTGTTTCTCTGTATTTTCACTTATTAACACAACAATCCCAAGGTGATTAGCAATTCTGAGCTATGTTGGGCTGTGAGTTTCCATGTGCAGCATCGAAGCATAGTAAAACATCCTCCCTTTTAGCTCAGAGTTTGGGTTTGAAGACATTTCAGGAAATCAAATAGCTCTGAAAAGCTTGGATGTTTTTCAGTCCCAGTTTAGATGTGAGGAAATGGAAAACAGAAACGCCGTGGTGCTACTGTGTTGGCACTTCGCCAATATTTGCTAGATGCCTGTGAGGGCCCAGGCTTTGGAGAGAGCGGGTGTGAGGCCTAGACCTTGCTGTCGAGGATCAGAACTCGCAGATTCTCCCTTCATTCATTCATGCATCATCCACATTCTTCAATCATCTTCACTGGCTTAGCAATTGCCGAATGGTACCCTGCTAGATGGCACCAAGCTCTGGGTTCCAGCAAGAATCAGACAAACAGACACAGCCAGAGGAGCTCCCTGGCAAGTAAAGAAGACGAACGAGTTCACATACAAGGACAAAACAAATCACCGGGGACAGACGCTTTGCCAAATTACCTCCTGGGGGAGGGCCGAGGGAGCAGAGGCTACTGCTGGCCATTGAGCGATGTGTGACCCTCTCAAATCTCAGAGAACCTCCGCCTTCCTTTCTTATTCAGCTGGTGTGAAGATTTAATCCTGTAGAACAATGAAGGGCCATCATGGCCGTGTAGGAGCACAGTCCGTGGGAGCCATCCTCACTACCTTCATCACCACCACATCAGCTGCACGACCATTGCCTTCACCTCCACCGTTGTCATTGTCGCCACCGTCTTCACCACCGTCACCACCACGTCACTGTCACCACCACCATTGTCATTGTTACCACCATCACCACCATCACCACCACCATCGCCATCACCACCACCGTTGTCATTGTTGCCACCGTCTTCACCACCATCTCCATCACAACCATCACCATTATTATTGTGACCACTCTCTTCACCTCCACGTCACCGTCACCACCACCATTGTCATTGTTGACACCGTCTTCGCCACCGCATCACCAAGACCACCACCATCACCACCACCTTCGGCATTATTATTATCACCACCATCTTCACCTCCACATCACCATCACCACCGCCGTTGTCATTGTTACCACCGTCTTCACCACCGTCATCACTGCCAAGTCACCATCACCACCACCATTGTCATTGTTACCACTATCTTCACCACCATCTCCACCACAACCGTCACCATTATTACTGTGACCACTATCTTCACCTCCACGTCATCGTCACCACCACCATTGTCATTGTTGACACTGTCTTCACCACCATCATTACCACCACCCTTGTCATTGTTACCACCGTCTTCACCACCGCATCACCAAGACCACCACCATCACCACCACCTTTGGCATTATTATTATCACCACCATCTTCACCTCCACCGTTGTCATCGCTACCACCACCTTCACCACCATCATCACCATGACCATCAGTGTCATTGTTGTTCCCACCATCTTCACCTCCACATCACCGTCACCACCACCGTCGTCATTGTTGCCACCATCTTCGCCACCACATCACCAAAACCACCCCCGTTGTCATCGCTACCACCACCTTCACCACCATCATCACCATGACCATCAGCGCCATTACTGTTCCCACCATCTTCGCCTCCACATCACCGTCACCACCGCCGTCGTCATCGTTACCCTTGTCTCCACCACCATCAACACCACCCTCACTACTAACATCATCGACACCACCACCATCATGTTGTTACCTCTGTCTTCACCATCGTCACCCCCATCGTGGCACCATCACCCCACATCACCATCACCATCCCCACCACCGTCATCAGTGTTCTCATCACCAGTCTGGATTCTTCATTTGCCCTTCCAGTCTGCTCTTCATTTTCTCCACCCTGCTTTGTACTCTGGGAAGCTGACTTACGTGGACTTCATTCACAGGTGCTCTTACTCTTTGAATTCTAGTTTGGAATCACCAACTGGGAACCCTACAAGGGAAGAAGGTCAGAGTGAAGTCAGAGTATTTATTCTCTTGGTTTTCTCCCCTCTGGGCCACAGTTGACCGTGGCTGTATTCTTCTGCTGAAGGTTACAGCTCTCATCAGATGACCTCTCCCCCTGGGCAGCTCTCTTTGGATTCTGGGAATCACTCCCTTCCTGGCCCTTTAGGCCACAGGAGAGTAATGGTTTCCCACTGCTGAGAGCCCCAAAGTGTTCGTCATCCATTTTTGTTTTATTTTAGTCCCTTCTGACATCATTGTGAGTAGTCCTGTCTTTAACCTCTCTGATCACCCTTAGGTGTGCCTGGGTTTCCCACTGGGACCCCGACCATTCAGCCACCATGCTCATGCTCATGACCATCACCATAACTATTATCATAATCAATGCATTCCCACACAAGGCTTCTTTCTCTGCCATCACCCACTATGTTTCCTAATTTCCAGTTACCATCCCCAGAGTCACAGGTGCGCATTTCTTGAGCCAGTGTCCAGGCATTGGTACCTAGAGCTCAAGCACCTTATACTCCTATTCTCCGGAACTCAGTTCAAGCATCGCCTCTTATGAGAGACATCACTTACCTCTCCTCTCTCTGCAGTCTAGATAGGGGCTTCCTGGTGATATCTCTCACCCTGGAACACAATTTCCCTCTGCACCTGTTGCCTTGTGAGCTCCTGTAGAGAAAGGAAGGGATGGTGGCATCTACTTTGCCCCAGCATTTAACATGTGTTATCAATGTGTCCTTGTGGCATGCGGGCACAAAGGAGGAGATGGATGAGGAGCAACTGGCATTTGTCCTGAGTATTTCTATCACTCTAGCTAGTGCTTGTAACCAGGGGATGCTGACAGCTCTCCCTGCAAACCGCTATTACCACCCAGTGCTTCGCATGCAGGAAGGATTGGGAAACATTTGTCCCATTAAACAAAAAGACCAATCATATCTATCATCAATGGGTTGCTGACTGTTTGCTAAGCCCTGAGCTAAGTATTGTCATATGTTGTTTCCTTTAATATTCAGGATGTCTTTGCTGTGAAGCTGGCATTTTGAAGAAACGAAGGCAGGAGCAGGCTCTGAGCCCAGGCCTGTTAGACTTTAGTGTCTATACTTCCAGCCACCAAAGCCCAGTCCACAGTGTCTGACTGCAAAAGTAGACGAGAGAAAGACATCTGTGGACTAGTGGACTAGTGGAGCCTCAAAACTTTTGTCTCAGCAAGTGTATCTCACAGCTCCTTCCCTGCCTCCCCGCCCTGCTCAGTGTTATAAAATGGGGCAATGATAGCACCTGACCCTTGGGGTGTTGTGAACATCAAATGAGAAAAGTCCTGCCCTGAGATCTCAAGTTATTATATAACGGTGGTAGTAGGCAGACAAATAAAACGTGTCAACCCCCAAAGACATACGTGCTTCCTAATGCTCAGGGCCTGTGGACATTACCTTAATGAAAAAAGAGCGACTGTTACCTTGTATGGCAAAACCTGTAATTTAAGGTAGGGATCTTGGGAGGAGGAGCTTGTCCTGAATTGTCTAAGTGGGCCTAGATGCAGTCACATGTATCTCTAGACCAGAGAGGTAGTGGAGAGCAGACCCAGGGACATGCAGTGGAGAAGGCTGGGTAGAGCTGCAGCAGAGATGGGAGTGATGTGACTACAAGCCAAGGAATGTCTAGAACAGCCGGCAGCCCCAGAAAGCCGGACAGGCAAGGAATGGCTATTCCTGTGGCGCCCCTGAGGGAGTTTGGCCCTGCTGACACCTTGATTTCAGACTTTTGACCTCCAAAAATGGGAGGGAATACATTTCCTTTTGTTAAGCCACCGAGTTTGTGATAATTTGTAATGGCAACCCTAGAAAACTCAAGCAAAAACATACTAAAAGATACTGGCATTTTATGATAACATGCTCACTCCTACTCGACCTGGTATTGGGTCTCTCGAGGGGAGGGCATAAAGAATGAGACATGGGCCTTGACCTTGGGGAGCAAAGGATCCAACTGGGCAGCCGCTCTCAGAGGAATTAGTGGCTGGCTCTTGCTCTTCATGTGCTGCTGATAGAGACAGAGGCCTATGTTATGGGGCTTCCCTGATACCCTGTTATCTTCCCTTAAGCAGCTGGGATCGGGGGTGATGGATTTCCTCACCCACCACATCGCTTGATCGGATGCAAAGCTTTGGCAGCACAAAGTGACCAGACTTGCTGGTCGCAAAGTCCCCGTGGGCCCGCAGATCGGGCTTCTGGATGCATCTGGAAAGTGATGCTCCTCACCTCCCACAGGGGGAGGCCAGGCAGGCCCTGCTGCCATCTCCTGAGCAGGGCCTCCACCCTCCTCCACCGGACGTCCAGGTCCAGGAAGAGCTGGGGACCATACTGTGTCTGTGGTCCTTCTTGGCCTACATTGTGGGAGCACTCCAGGATGCTGACAGGGTGGGGGACGTCATGGTGGGGATGACGTTAAGCCTCCTTCGTTTGTATGAAATAGGAAACATTCTCACACTTTGGAACCGACTCAGAAGGAGGGGCTGAGCCCTCCTTTGTGTGA
Source organism: Carlito syrichta (assembly GCF_000164805.1). Taxonomy (NCBI): domain Eukaryota; kingdom Metazoa; phylum Chordata; class Mammalia; order Primates; family Tarsiidae; genus Carlito; species Carlito syrichta. Next base: position 432,988 of record NW_007233867.1, on the reverse strand, counting down.
AGCACCGTGGAGGTTTGGAGAGCACGGCAGATGTCAGAACCACTGGGGAGGAGAAAGCTTGGTTTCAAGCTAGTGAGGAAGAAATGCAACGCACTCGAGAGAGGAAATGGGTGATTCCTTGCCTCTGTCTCAGGGTCTTCAGAGGACAGCGGGGTCATGGGCGAAAGAAGAAACTTGGCAGGGGCCACTGGGGTGCCACATGGAGGGCCCCAGACGGACCAGAAGATGCAGTCTCTGACTAGTGCCCTGACTGGGCGCAAAGCTGATCTGTGGAGAGAGGTGGCCTTAACTGACACATGGAGAAGAAAGGCCTGGAATACAGAGTCCAACAGTTCCCGTAATTAAGTCCACCAGTACCCGTCGGATGCTGAAACTTCAAATTTTATCTGGCCGACGTGGCCAGGCACTGCCAAGATGGTTTGAAGCTGGATTTGCCTGCCTGGGAGCTGTCTCCATCAATGAAGCAAGCAGTCTCTGGGGTTAGTGGACTGTGACAGCTGCCAGTGCCACTCTAAGGCAGGGAAGAAGGAAGAAGCCAGGCTCCTGGCGGGTCCCCACAGGGCTCGGCAAACATCTGGGCTGTGCTTTCACCTGGGATGTCTCCAGCTGCCCCCTTGTTTTGCTCCAGAGGCTACAATACCAAGGAGGACCCTGAGGTTGACCCTGTGATGGATACTTCAGGGGGGTCTGTAGTCTGAGCAGGGTCTAGGTGGAGGTCAAACTTGAGTTTAAGTCTTGGCTGTCACTCTTACTTTGTGGGTATGGCCTCTCTCCTCTCCAACCCTCAGTTCCCCAATTCGGAAAATTGTGAATGATAGTCCTCCAAGCAGCACAATGAGGTGAGTGCTATTTGGGGTTATCCTTGCTGGCCTTGGTCTGAGGACCCCCAAGGCCACCATCACTTGTCAGTTGTTCATTCAACACATAATTAGTTAGCACGTATCTTGGCTCAGGCACTGGACTGCGCAGTGAATAAGAGAGATGGGGTCTTTACCTTCAAAAAGCTTATATTTTAGTGAGGGAGAATATACACTCAACAAACCAGTAATTAACACAGTTGTTTCTTCTCATGAATTCTTCTTCCTTGTTCATAAGTGGCTCTCCTCTCATTTTGCAGAATCGAGAAGGTGACAGGCTCCTGGTGACAGGCCGGGTCTCCATCTTCTTGATTCCCAGACCAGAGCCTCCTTGAGGTCTGGGTACAGATTCAGACCTCAGAAGAGACAGACGCCAGGCCTGCAGTGCTCAGGGACAGGAAGAAGGAGGAGGAGCACTAGCCACAGGCCATCTGCTCCTGGCCTGGGCAAGCATCTGACTGACCACTGTCACCTGGAAGGATGAGGAGCAGACATACCGCCATATTTTCAGGCCCCCTCTTGGGCACTCCTGCAAGTCAAAGCTTCCTTTTCCTCCCCAGGCTGTGAACCTTTTTGAAGACCCTCCAAAGGAGCGACCTGGTCCCTCTAGTTAGGCTTTGTTCTGGCCTCTGAGACGCCCACCTAACTGACCTAACACAATCATTTTAGACACCTACAGCACCTACGGTAACACCTGTAAATAAGATGGAACAAAATAGCGTAACAGAAGGAGGCAGTGAATCTTGCCAGGCCATATGGTTGTGTTGTTCATGTGAACCATGGTGGCAGGAAGTCCCCTAGGGTCATGCACAGCTACATGCAGCAGCCAGAGGGTGGTCAGAGAACCTTTCTCAAGAGACAATCTGGATAAATTTTCGGAGGAAGAGAAACATCCTGAGATGGGAATGACCTTGGCCATGGCCATGTGGCCAGGCAGAATGAGCGAGAAAGCATGGGTATAGAAATACAGGCAGGGTTGGACATGAGGTGTTTGAGGCCAGGGTGAGAGGTCTGACTTTATTCTAAGTGTAACCAGAATGCAGTGCAGAGCCCTAAGCCAGACGGCACCTTCTAGTTTATGCTTTAAAAGTCGTACTACAGCACCGATATCACCACTGGCATTACTTCTTCCTCCAGTTCCTGGGATCCCAGAGAAGCTTAGCACCTCCCGTCCTTCCTAAACCAAAGTCAGTTTTAGCAATGTTTGAGTTGAGGTACAGCATGCTTGCGGTACACCACTGTGCGTACGTGCCAGGGTTCATTGGTCCGTCCTCCTGCTGATGCTCAGATTGGCTCCGGTTTGGGGCAATGATTCACAGTGCCACTGGGATAAGTCATCTAGTGGCCGTGTCTGCACATGTTTCTGCTGGGTATACCCCCAAGAGTGGCATTTTCAGGGCAGAGGGAATAGATATTGTCAGATGTGGTTCAACCAATTTCCATGTCCACCTGCCAAGCATGAGATCTCTGTTTGCTCCACACTCTCATCATGAGCCCTTGGTACTTCCTGTCTTTCCACTTTTGCCACGTCGTGTTGGCAACTCATTGTGGTTTTAAGTTATGTTTCAATGATGATTAATGAGATTGAGCCTGTTTTCATATGTTCGTTGTATATTTGGATATTCACTTTGGTAAATTATCTCTTTACATCGTTTTCCTTTTTTAAAGTTGTTTCTCATTAGCTCATTTGAGTTCTTTTCCAGCTTGTTCCAAAGCCATCTTTAAAAGTTAGAAAATTTGGGGGTTTTATTGTTTGTTTGTTTTTGATTTTGAGTCAGGTTTTCACTCTGTCACCAGCCTACAGTGCAATGGCATGACCATGGCTCACCACAGCCTTGACCTCTGGGGTTCAGGTGATCCTTCCATCTCAGCCCCCAAGTAGCTGGGGCTACAGGTGTGTGCCACCACACTTGGGTAATTTTTTGCTTTGTTTGCAGAGGCAGGGTCTCATTATGTTGCCTAGCCTGGTCTCAAACTCCTAGTCTCAGGCAATTCTCCCACCATGGCCTCCCAAAGGCCTGAGATGACAGGTGTGCCTGGCCTCAAGTTAGAAGCATGATTGTCAGCTCCGACAGGTGTGTCTACCCATCCTCTCCTACTCTCTCCCCACCTCCATAGGTCCAAAGGATTTCTAGAGGCAATCCAGCCAGGCCTCCCTCCTAGCTGCTCCCTGGGCTGGGTTTTTCCCATCACCAGACCGCCTTGCCTCAGTCTGTGTCACCCGTCTGGATAGTCCTCTCTTCTTACCACCCGTGGAAACTGACTCAAGGTGCCCTGGAGCCCAGGAGACTTTCCTTCTCCTTCAGCACACACAGAACTCTCCCTGCAGGCCCAAGTCAGAGCCCCTGGTGGGTTCTGCTTCCCTGTTTCTAGGCAGATCTCCACTCATCTTGTAGAGGAGAGATGGTGGTAGGCTCCTGGTGAAGGCTATGTTTCCATCTTCTTGATTCCCAGACCAGAGCCTCCTTGAGGTTGGGCACAGACTCAGGGCTCAAAAGAGACCAATGCCAGGCCTGCAGTGCTCAGGGACAGGAGAAAGGAGGAAGGGTACGAGCCACTGGCCCCCTGCTCCTGGCCTGGGCGGGCATCTCACTGGCCACTGGCACCCAGAAAGATGAGGAGTAGACGCCACCATACTATCTCAGGCTCCGTTTGGGGTACTTCCGCCCTTCCCCACTCACCCAACGCCCGTCAGGGCTTCCTTCTCCCCCTCATGCTGTGTCCCCTTTCTGAAGACCCTGCCAAGGAGGAACGTGGTCCCTCAAGTCAGCCCTTGTACTGGTCTCTGAGAGTCCCACCTAGCTGACCACACAGCTCACCCCTGCCAGAATGTTTCCGCAGGGAGAGTCCCTGGAGGACGAGGAAGATCATTCAAGTGATGCCTCTAAAACTAATCATTCTAGATAAAATTTGTTAAAAAAAAGAAAAAAAGCAAGTCGACACACAAACGTGACAACTTGGGAGAGATTATTTTAGCTTCAGTTGTACATGGGAGCATTTTTCTTCACAGTTTTGGTAACATTAATGTACATAACATTTAACACTTCTGCTTTCTTTTCTTTTCTTTTTTTTCTTAAAATTGATCAACAAAACACAGAGCTGTATTTGCCCACGGGAAAGCCTGATGTAAGAATTCCAGGCCAAGAGTTGTCTGTGCAGGAAGCTGACCTCGCGTCTATCTGGCTCAGGGCCTCTCAGAGAAGCCTTGCCAGTCCTGATGAGCTGGTCCATCGCCGGGCCCCTTGGTCCTACAGACAAGTGGCCTTCCAGGGCCGGGGTGTGGCCACGGGCTCACTGTCACTCCTCTCCTCCCTCGCTTTCCCAGGGAAGCCCAGCCTGGGACCTGTCCTGCTTGGCACCTTGATTTGTTGCTTGAGCCACAGTCAGAGGGGTCAGGTCAAGGGAGCTCGAGTGCATGCTGGGGGATTTTGCTGTCAGAGGCGGATTTCTGTTTCTTCCCATAAGATTTGGTATCCTGTCTTCTCCCTATCTCCTCTCCCCATCCCCTCGCTGTCTAGTCCCGTTCTTCTCCTCCAGGCTCCTCCCGGCTCCCATGAGGCACCATCTCCTCTCCGCACCAATATCACCTTCCCTTTCAAAACTCCATGCCTTTCTCTCCTAAATATCAAACATGGAATTTTCCCCCTTCATGCATTCCCTAGTTCATTCATTTGCTGGTGGAGATTATATTTTCATAGAGAACACAAACATATAAATACATAGGCAGACATACAACTAACTTAAATAGACACGTAAAATGGCAAATGCAGTGGGGACAAACCAAATGTGATGGTTCATTCGAGGTATCCACTCGCTCAGGCCACAGGGTGCCCAGATTTTTGGCCAAACATTATCCTGGGTGTGTCTGTGAGTGTGCTTCTACATGAGATTAATATTTAAAGCTGTAGGCTGAGAATGGCAGATGACCCTTCATGATGTGAGTGCTCCTCAATCAACTGAAGACCCGAAGAGAATCAAAAGGTTGATCCTCCCACAAGGAAGAGGGAAGTCCTTCTGCTGGACTGACTGACCTGGGACATTGGTCTTTTCCTGCCTTTGGATTTGAGCTTAAATGTCTGTTCTTTTTGAGTTTCAAGCCTGCCAACTTTCAGATTGGAATCTGCACGGTTAGCTCTCCGATTTTCAGATCTTCAGATTCAAACTGGACTACACCACGGCTCTCCTGGGTCTCCATTTACTGACTGTAGGTTTTGGAACTTCTAAGTCTCCAGAATCATGTGACCCAATTATCGGTTCTGTTTCTTTGGAGAACTCTGACTAATACAATAGGATACCATGGTAGATACGACCTGGGCGGAGAGGATATCTTAGCTGTTGAGGAGAAAGGGTCAGCAGTTCAGATCTCTAGTGGAAGGACTATTATTTCAGATTGGAAAATATAGTTAATTTAGAAAGTAAATTAGAGAGAGGAGAGAGAGAATATTCTCCCAAGGTAGGGGAGGGGGCCAAGGCTAGAAAACATGGCGATCATGGCTCAAGGAGACACATGGTCAGACCGTGGCTTAGCAAAGCAATGGCCAGAAGGACATTTTAGAAACAAAGAATAAAGAACAGTACGGGAACAAATTTGGCATAGTCAAGATCCCAGTAGAAGTAAAATATTTATGAATGCTTTCCTTGTACCATTTGATGCCCAGAGCTTCCTAATTTGAGAGTATTTTTCATCTGTGGTTTAGATCAGTGGTCCTCAATCTTTTTGGCATCAGGGACCAGTTTTGTGGAAGACAATTTTTCTACAGACTGGGGTGGGAGGATAGATTCAAGAGGATTCAAGTGCATGACATTTACTGTGCACTTTATTTCAGTTATTATTATGCTATCAAATAATTGCACAACTCATCATTTAAAAAAGAGTCATGAACAAAAGGGGTAAATAAAATAATGTGTGGGGCACGCACGGACTCAAATAAGTGTCAGATTCTGACTTCAAGCCTGCTGCCAGTTGTGGCTGTACTTTTGAGTTCATCAATTCACTTGCCACTCACTGATAGGGTTCTGATATGATTCTCTAAGCAACTGATTTATGATGGTGGCTGTGCAGTCAAACCTCACTGCTAATGTTCATCTGTATTTGCAGATGCTCTCCGGCGCTTGCGTCACCACCTCAGATCATCAGGCATTAGATTCTCATAAGGAGGGACCTATTATAGATCCCTCACCTGCGCAGTTGCCAGTAGGATTCGCACTTCTATGAGACTCTAATGCTGCCACTGAGCTGACAGGAGGCAGAGCTCGGACGGTGATGAAAGCCATGGGGAGCAGTTGTAAATACAGAGGAAGCTTTGCTCACTCATCTGCTGCTCACCTTCTGCTGTGCAGCCTGGCTCCTGACAGGCCATGGACCGGTACCCGTCCATGGCCCAGAGGTGTACACGATGTGTTCTTCATGGGACCTCATTTTCCTAAGTGCAGTATATTCAATTGTGCTAAGTTAAACACTCTAAATAAGAACTTAGCAATTTAGAGTAAATGCAGATTTATTGTCCTCACAATAAACAATGTTGTCATGATTTTTTCTGTTTACCAATTAGCTTTTGTGAATTAAACAAAATCTTGGAGTCATCTCATCTCCTCTCTGTCTCTCAGATCCCACTCTTAAGCTGTGAGATCAGCCTGTTGGATTGCTCTTTAGAATATTCCCATATGTAGAATATTCTCACATCCATATCCACTGCTACCAGCTGGTGCCTCACCTCCAGCCTGGATGTGTGGAACAGTCTGCTTCTAGGTCCCTGCCCTATCCCAGATGACTCACAACACAGTGGTCAGTTCTTCGTCTTCTCTTTTAAAAACACGAGTCATATAATTAATACTACTTCCCAGCTCAAAACCTTCTCCTAAAGGCTTCCCATATTATCCAAATAAAAGTCAAAATCCTTATGATGGCCTGTGAGACCCAGCATGATCTGGCCTCTGTCACTTTCTGATCTGGTCTTGGGCTCTGTTCCAATTTCTGCCACTCACTTCCTTACAACTTAATCGAGCTGCTGCCGTGCATGGAACGTGTCAGGCCCTCTTCTGCCTAGGGCCTTTGCACCTTTCCCCGGGGAGTCTTCCCCTACTTCTCCATGGCTCCATCCGTCACCCCCTCAAAGTCTTTTGCTCACATTTCTCCTTAATGAGACCAGTCTTGTCCACCCTCTAAGTTGCAGCTGCTTATCTCACTTCAGGTCTCCTGAGCCACTTTCCTTTGCTCTGCTCTTTTGTTCCCTGGAGATACTACTGAGATACTATATTATTTATGTGTTCATTATGCTTTTTTTAGTATTGTTTGTCTTTCCACTAGAATGTAAAAGGAGAGGGATTGTTTTTCTAGTTTTGCTCACTGTTGGCATATGGTAGGTGCTCAAAAAATCGAAGTTCACTGAAAGAATATTTGCCTGTACATGTATAAAATATGTGTGAGTTCCATGTTTTGAATTTCAGATTTGTGTGAGAGATAAAGTAACAATGTATCAGAGTGTATACGGAAGATTTGTATTTGTACTGCTATCAACTAATATTAAGGGAATGCTTGCTATATGCCAAGGATTATATTACATTGTAGCCTGGCTTTGGTTTTTTGCTATACATTTCAAATATATAATATGAAATAGAGAGTGTTATCTCCCTCATTTTATAGATGGAGACACTTTGACACAGAGAGGTGAAAAACTTGCTTGCAAGTTACTACGTTGGTGTTCTACATAGCTGAGATTCAACCCGAGAAGTGTGACTTCAAATTTCTGCCCTAAATCTTGATCCGCCACCTCTCCAGGACTACCATGATGCTGAGGCAGCTGAGTGTGGGATGTGGCCTGGTGTACCTCCGGACCAATTCTCTCCAGAACTCTGACCAAGATGCAGCCCAGAGTTCTCCATTTGTTGCCACCATGGTCTCTGTGTCTGATGAGACACCAGCAGGCCCCCACTGGGACACACTATTAAGCCATTCCTATAATGTCTGGAATGAACACATGGATCTTAACTGAGCAGTGGTTCTTCAGGTCTCCAATTCCTGAACAGGGTGAAGATTTTGGAGAAATGAGACACAAGGCCAGCAACATGTGGTGGTCTCTGGGGCAGAAGGGACAGGCCTGGGGCAGGATGGACAGAGTTCTGATGGAAGGCCTTCTAAGGAATTAAATCATGTTTGTTCGGGTTCTAGTGCACAGGAGTTTCACCCTGCCGTATCCATCCCTGTTCTGCATGGCCTGTGTGGCCTTAGCCGCTGGTCCTCTTACACACTTTGGGTAAATACCTTTCATAGCCATTCTGCCTTTTCTTTCTCCAAGCTTTAGAGCAGGAAAATGGCAGACAGACTGATGACCTCCGACCTCAGCCAGGCTGCTGAACTGGACTCCCGCATCCCCCCTTTCCCTTCTCCCACCACCTCGAAGACTTTTTCCTACTAAGTGTGCTTTTTCTAATTTTGATCTGTTACACCTAAACTCCCTTTCTAAAGAATTCCTAGTCTAAGAAACAAGTTGATTTCTCTATTGAAGGGTTCCACTGTAATTAAACTGATGGCTGAAAAAGACACCATTCTTCTTTTAATAAGGCAATTTGCATATTCAATAACTTTAGCCCCACTTGCCGAGAGACGGTTTGAAAGTTTGTATATTCTCTTGCTCAAATGTTTTCAGATCACCTTACTTCTTTTCTATTAATGTGGTGATAATTGAAAGAAAATGCAAGAAGAAATGTCTTTTGTTCATTTTATTTTACGTTATTTATTTATTTAGCTGGGGTCTCACTCTGTAGCCCAGACTGGAGTACAGTGATATGATCTCAGCTCACCATAGCCTTTCTACCTTCTGGTCTCAAGTAATCCTCTGGCCTCAGCATCCCAAGTGGTTGGGACTACAGGCATACCACCATGCTTGGCTAATTTTTTTGATTTTTTGTAGAGATAATGTCTCACTATGTTGCCCGGGCCAGTCTTGAACTCCTGGACTCAAGCAGTCCTCCCACCTGGGCCTCACAAACTGCTTTGATTGTAGGGGTGAGTTACCACAGCTGGTCAAATTTATTTTAAATCCAGTATTTTGTAGGTTGCTTTTAGCTTCCTCTTCACAAACTGATTTCGGTAGTCTCGGTAGACTTGGATGGGTATGAGTTAAATATGGAGCCTAAAAACTTACAGTAATCAACAGTAGATTGACCACTGGGCCTGTGAGCAGAGTGGGTGTTGGGTGCTCTCTCCAACTGCAAGAGGAGTGGTTTGGTGAAGATGTCATTTGTTATGAACTGAATATATGTGTCTCTCCCCAACTCATTTATATGTTGAAGTCCTGCCCTCCAATGTGATGGTATTTGGAGATGGGACTTTTGGGAGATAATTAGGATTAGATGAGGTTATGAAGACAGACCATCCATGAGAGGATTGGCGCCCTTAAAAGAAGGGGAAGAGACATTAGAACTCTCTCTTCCCTCCCCACCCATGTGAGGACACAGCAAGGTGACCGTCTGCAAGCCAGGAAGAGAGACCTCACCTGAACCCAACCCAACCTACCCTGATCTCAGACTTCCAGCCTCTTGAGCAGTGAGAAAATAAATCTCTGCTCTTTAACTCTCTAGTCTATGGTATTTGTGACAACAGCCTAAGCTGACTAATACAACACCCATCACATTTGCCCCTCATCAGCAAATGTGCTCCATGGTTTCCAAAACATTCATGCTACCTGACTTCATTGTCTCTAAGACATGTTGCATATTCACCCATCCATCCATTAATGAACACTTGATTTATTTCCACCTTTGACTGTTGTAAATAATGCTGCTAAGAGCATGGGTGTGCAAATATCTCTTCAATTATTTGGAGTATAGACCTGATGGCTATTCTGTGTTTAATATTTTGAGGAACCCCATAGTATTTCCACACTGGCTGCACCATTTTACCTTCCCACTGGCCTTTTGCTTTTTAACAGACTAAATTATCTGCTTGAACCACTAGTCCATCTTTTTATTTTTTTCCAGTGTTTGCTTAAATAAGATCAAGCCCCCTGAGTAGAGTGACCATTCTCCTCAGCCCTGTGGCTTTCCCATTTCTAGCACCCTGGACATGGGATTTTAAAATGTCTTTCTTTCTGAATCTAATCTGGCAATGTGTCCCCACCACATGTTCAAGTAGAGGATCGAATTTATAAAATAGATGGAGACTTTCATGGAGACTCAACTTTTCCACAGGTGCATTATTTCACCCCTCAGGATGATTTGGCTTCCATGCCAAGCAGACTACTCAAGTATGCATCAGGCAAGTGGATGATGTCCGAGGAGGCCTAAAGCTGGGTGACCCATGGCAAGTCCTGGAGACAGACTCCCCAGCATCCCAGAAGGCCGGGAGGTATTGGGAGGCGTGGGGGGAGTGGAAGAGATTGGGTTTTCTTTGTTAAGTCGTGTCAGGATCCAGGCTCTGTGTACTTGCCATCCCTACCTTGAGCATGCTGAAAGACTCTGAGCTTGCTGAGGGAAGCCTGTGTCTCCTCTGATTTTTTGAGCCGGTCATACTAATAAGCTCCAATCGTCAGAGCTTATGGCATTTGCCATTTTCCAAATGGAATTCAGGAGGTTTGCTCATTCTAATTTCTAGCTTCAGATCCAGTTGTTTAGTAATGCAATCCTGAAAGGGTGAATTTGGACAATCGCAGCTTGGCCATTTTGAGCACATATGCTAGAACTAAGTCTTTTTGGCTCAGCTGTAGCTTGAATCTAATGAAAATGACAGATAATGCAGTGCTCTGTGTGCCTGCCAAAAAAGAGGATATTTCCCATGAGATAGCACCTGGTGATGCAGAAATAGACACTATAGATTTGTGATTGGCTGGTGCGTACGCGTATTCATATCTAGTCTGTATTATCAACCGCACAAGATCACATCCTGGATAATAACAGCAACAATGGCATGCATAAAAATTACTGCGGCAAAAAGGAAAAAAATACTAGATCAATTAAGTCAATTATGTGCACGTACTTTTTCCCCTTGCAGTTTTAACACTGAGAAAAGGTGGCATCTATCTCTGATCTAATTATTCACATGCTTATTTGTGGGTTTCCCCCCCTCTTTCCACTCTTCTCTTTTACACGCAAATATAAAAGAGCTCTCTTTTAGAAACACACCGTGGACTCAAACGTGCCTACATACATATGTGACTTACATTTGAGCAGTGAATAATCAGTAACTTGAAAGTAGAGGAAACGCCTCTGCTGTTCCAAAGGGAAGCCGCGGGAGGGGCGTATACTAAGATGACCTTACCTTAGATCAAAAATGCCATCAGCCTCGAGAAGTGTCATAAATTAAGTTGCTATTTAAGCCCTGATTCTAGTAAAAGGGTCCAAATTTCCAAGGTGCCTCTAATGACTCTGTGCTCAGTGACAATGAAGTATTTCTTTAACAGACTGCCACTGAGCAAACATAAAAAATGCACAGTTCTGGAAGGAGAGCTTGCGATTTTCTCTTTCTTCTCCTTCCTCCCCCCTTCCCCCGCCCCCTCCAAATCACTCCTTCCTGGTGTTCCCTCTTCAGCCTTGTCTTTAGAGATCAGTTGAGAATCAGCAGCACGTGCTCTCAGAATGAGACCTGGGAGGAATTCTGGCAGCCTGAGTTCAAGTCTCGCTACACTTGCCGTGTGTCTTCAGTACAAGTCTGTCCCTCCCCCCAGCGCCTGCCGCAAGCCACTGTCATATCACCTTTAATGTGAGGCTGCCTGAATTAGATGACTCACAGGTCCCTTCAGTCTCTCAGATTTGAAGGGAAGAGTAATTTACCTAGGCTAGCTAAGACGGAAGGTGATTTTGAAAGAGAAATACAAAATCATTAAGCAGATCAGTAAATTTGATAATGAATTGTTTCAATTAGATTCAGGTGGCAGCAGATGCTAAATTACTTTAGCAGAACCAAGCTTAGAGGTTTGTGGTTTACTTGTCTCATTTAAATATATAGATCCAAAGGAATAAATCACATTTCTAGTCCATCTCCTCAAAAGGCCCTACTGTGTGGCGTCACCGTAAGCATAACTTGAGCTGTTCTGGGAGGCGGAGGCCTGGGCCTCCGGGCCCAGCCACTCTTCCCGCAAACTAAATGCATGTTCTGGGTGGAGCCTACCCCTTTGGGGTCACAGATCTCCCATCTATAAATGAGAAATGGACTCATCTCTGGCCCTAAGATGTGTTGTGTCATGCTGCCTTGAATTGCTATCTACTTTCTTCAGGTTCTGAAATACATATATCAAGTACATTTTGTGCTGAACACATAATACTTTTCTAAAGCGTGTGGCCTGCTTAGCTGCCAGACAGCAAGGCCTTGTGGGGCTGGATCGCCTTGCGTGCCATAAGGGCACGTGGCCTTCCGGGAAAGTCTGTGGTGATGTCAGTCATGGTGGCTGCAGGGGATGGGCAGGGATGACGGAAGGTGGGCGTTTCATCCCGGCGCCAGGTGGGCTCAAGTATCTCAGCTGTCCCAGGCGGGCTTCCTGTGCATCTGGAGCTTGATGTGGTTCCCCAAAGGCTCATGCCCATCAGCCCGGTTGCCCCTTGAAGGGTCTGGACTCCGGGATCCAGGGGAGGAGAGAGAAAGCGCGTCTTGGTCCCAGAAGGCATCTCTCTGTCTTCCTTCTTCCCTGCATTCTTCCCAGGAGCAAATGACTCCAGGGCCTGGCTCTAGCATGCCCTACAAGGGGTGGGCGCAACGCAGACGCTGCCAGCCCCCTTTCCCCAGAAGGCCCCATTCTCGCTCGGCTCCCTGCCATGTAACAAAACCCCACCAGGTCTGCTGAGCTTCTGAGAGAACTGCCTCTTTAAGAACTTATCTCATATTTTCAGAAATTGACTGTGAAAATTCTAAGTAATGGTGTGACATGATCACACTCACTTTCTGTAGTTAATCCTTCACGAGGGTCAGGCGCCCCTCTCTTCTCAGTGGCTCATTTGATTGTCACCTACCTTGCACAAAACCTCCCAGCCCCGAGCACTGTCTGGTGGGTTGACAGGCAGTCAGAGTGCTGAACGCTGTGCAGGAATAACTGAATTAGAAAAAAGCTGCTGGCACTGTAATAAAGCGTTTAATGGACAGACAGCCTCTCTTGCCTTCCTTGGGGTAACACTAAATCCCTTTTTATTGTAGTTTGCACAGATGTTAGTGAGTTATCCATTTCTCTAATCATACTAGAAGTTGGCACATTCATCTTAAATAAGAAGACCAGCCCACTTGCTTTTACAGAGTCCTTTTTCTAATAAACTTGTGTCAGTTTCAGGTCAGTTTTACCAATACAAATAAAATTCAAACAAATAAAAAGTATATTGTCTCATGATGAGATTTATGTAATTATGTCCCTTAGGTCACTTTAAATTTACACAGGGAGTTACACCCTGCATAGCCCTTATTATAGCCTGGATTTTCCCGTGATTCAAGGACACATACAAACACCGAACCACAGAGTTGACAATATTGGATCTCCCCAGGTCAGGGCAGATCCTTTGGTGCAAAACAGCCTTGTTTATGTCGGAGGGGTAAGCCGACCTGTGGGTGAGCTGCTCGGTCTTCTCTGAACCCGTGCCAGGAGGTCACAGTTTTTTTGTTTTTTGGATGACTTCTTTCCAATCAAATCTGCTCTCTAGCAAGGCCAATGTTAGACTCCCATCATGGCATATGGACCACTCAAAGATCTTTTTGCAAAAGAAAATCTTGCAAAAGAGGGTCATGAAGCGAAGAAAAAAAAAAAAAGAAAGAAAGAAACGTGTTTGTTAACAGGAGAGGGGGTAAAAAAATCCTACACACCAAGGTGCTCCCAACTGCAACTTCTGTGGATCTGGGAAAGGTCACCTGAAGTTCAGGCCAGGATAAATAATGGCTGTGGTGAGGGGCTCCTTTTTCCTTTCCATGGAGTTGATGGGTTCACAGCGGTAGCTGAATCTTGATAGATTGGCAGATGCTGAAAGGAAACGCTGAGCGGTGACCGGGGCAGGGCTGCACTTCAGTTCTCAGGGCAGAGGGTGGGCGGCTGAGGTTCTGGGACTGGTGGACGACAGAGGCCAGGTGACAAAGCCACCGCTGTCCCTGCGCAGAGCGGGCACAAGTGCTGGCCCTGGCACGGTCCCCGGGTCGGGCTCGGCAGGGAGGGCTCTCCAACACCACTGAGGCCGAGGCTGCCTCTTGTCTTTGTGCACACAAAATGACTGCTCTCTGGGGTCTCCCCTGTAAGTGAGAAGGCTGTCTCTGTTGTGTTTCCTGGTCCAGTCGGCCACTTCATAAATCAAGGACGCCGGGTGGTGCATTAACCATGTGGTGTCCTGTTGCAAAGAGGGAAAACCACTGCAGCAGCTGCAGTGAGGGAAGCAGAGGGGGATTTGGTCACACTGGGAGCTGCACCCAACCCTGCAAGAGCTGGCGGGACGGAAGCCTAAGTGCACGGGGGCACCTAGAATCTCAGAATTCTCACACCCATCATCCTGTAGACCCTGACGTCCAGAGAGGTCAAAGGGACTTGCCTAACCTCCATCTACCAAAGAGATGGAAATACTTAGAAGGGACCAAGAGGCTCTGACTCCTAGTCTTTGGCTTTGTCATTCGCTCATTCATTCATTCCTTCATTCAACCGAATCGAGGGCCTACTCTGTACCAAGCACTGTACTAGGCTGTAGACATTCAGGCACATATTTAGAAAAGCGCCTGGCACTTCGCTGTCATAAATAGTGTTAGTATTTCTTTATTTGGTTAAGCATGAATGGTTAGGTATGCAGTCCTTCTTACCTGAGATTTTCATCCTTATGGTGGCTTCTCTTAGGGTCTAGTTCAGCAGTGGGTCCCCAAGGGCCAGAGGCAGGAACAGAAGTGGATCCAGCTTCTATGAGCCGTAGTGCCATGCTTGGGGTCAAATGTGAGAAGCTAGGAAATGGACACTGCTGGTGGTGCTCACCTTCCTGCCCTTCCCCCACACATGTCCTTTTTTATTGTCCTCTGTTCTACCAGCTGACCGTCAGGAGAGTGTCGGGGTGAGGGTCTGGACTCTTGAGCCAGACCACTGGCACTGGACTCCCAGTTCTGTCCCCTGCTCACTGCATGCACCATCTTGGGTGCATAACTCAGCTTTTCTGAGCCTCTACTTCCTCAATGCACTTATTTCTTGGGGGTCTTGTGCAAATTAAATGAGTGAATGACCACGAAGCACATAGACGGGTGCTTGAGACCAAGCAGGCCCCGAGTACATACAGTTCTTCTTGACAATAATCCTCCCTCTGGGTGGTGTGTAGCCAGCCTCAGTTCTTTTAATCCATGCCCCTCGCTGGGGCCATATTCATCTTTTAACATATCTTACTGATAATTTTACTCCCTGGCTACACCTGTCATGCCTTTCTATTCTCCACTACAGAGTAAATTCAAGTTCTGAAAACTGGCATTTTCATAACCAGATTCCATCATATCTTTCCAGTCTTATTACTACCAACCCCACCTCAAATCCTATGCTTTAGCCGATCTGGCCTCCACCCCTCCATGTATCCATCTATCCATCCTCACGTCTGTCCCTTTAAATATGTGCACACATATTCTTTCATGCTGGTCCCCAAATAGGCCACAGATTACATCCATTTCCAACAAAGTTATCCTTTCTTTGAGGCCCACTGAGGTCTTTACCTTTCTTCTGTTCCCACAAGACTGCACCTAAGTCCATCTTCCTGGGCTTCCAGTCCTCAGGTCTGGGTGCAGGTACAAAGCATGTTGGGAATCTAGTTCTTCATCTAGATAGTGGAAGAAACTTATCTCACTGGATGCTGCATGATCCAGTGGGGTACACAAAAGACTCCTGGCACACAGTAGATGCTCAAGGAACTGGAATTACTATGTTCCTTCCCAAGTATTCCAGGTCTTGGGGTCTCCTGAGTGTCAATGGCACTTAACTTGGACACTCCTGGCTGCTATCACTCCTTGTTACCTCACTACTTTTGGTCAATCTTCCCTAACCTGACATATGCCGAGCACATAGCAGGTGCTCCACAAACATTTGATTTAGGGATGACAAAGAGATTTTATAGCACTTGCTAACCAATTGTGAGTGAATGCTTATAGAGTGGGGGTGACAAGGATTCTAAGAATTTCTTTAGTGCTAAAGAAATATCATGATCAAAAAGTGATGTGTGTCGTGGGGTGGGAGAGGTGAGAAAGACAAGACTCCCAGCTGTCCATGGCCCAGGAAAATTTGAGAAAATTTGAGTAAAAATCATCATCCATTTACCCATTCGTTCTCTCATCTGTTCAAGTGTCTGAAAACGTCTGAGGAGCCCAGGAGATAACTTTTTCTCCTTCATTTGCAAGATAAACAATTTGTGATTATTTCACCAGATAGCCAGATAAGAGTACATCTCCATGATCTATCGAAGAATGTCATCACTTTCTAAAAAAGTCCTGAATGAATATTAAACTTTAGGTCTTAAAATCCTACCGGATTATGATTAGATTTTTCACAGGGTGACTTAGTCTTCTCAACCGTGACGACTGCAACACTACCTACTATGTGCCAGGCACTGTGCTGGGTGCTGGGGAGAGGGACACCGTTTTGGCTCTCAAGGAGCCTACACGTCCTTAGAGAACAAAATCAGGTGAGCAAATATTGATGCTCCAAATCACTGCCTTGGCTCCACTACCTGGTTATGTGTGGGCATTCCCTTTCCTTTGGGCTCTAAATACTAGCTAGGAACAACAACGAGACAGATATGAAAATGACCTACAGACATCAGGAGATAAAGACCCATGGTGGTGTCTGGAAGTGGCCAGCAAAGGATGGCCAGTGGGCCAAATCCAGGTCCATGACCTGCTTGTGAAATAGTTGTATTGGAACACAGCCATGCCCATTCATGTACATGTGGCCTATGGCTCATGCTCTACGATGGATGAATTGAGATATAACAGAGGCCATGTGGCCTGCAAAGCCTAAAATGTTTACTCTCTGTCCCTTGGCAGAAAGGATTTGCCAAACCTTGGCTAAGGAACAACATAGTCTGGTTCCAAAACTGTAGGTGCAGATCTGCCAAATTGCACCCTGCATGTCAGGGCCCAGGAGGTGGCCAAACGACACTGGGAGAGAAGGGACCCAGGGGGTGTCCAGATACCAGGGCCTGCAGTTGCAGCTCCAGAAAACACCTTATGCTGGAAATGTCACATTTGCCTAGATGGGGGTCAATAGAGTAAGGTAGACAGTGCAGCAGAATAAATAAAATAGAATTCTAGGCATGTGGATGCTGCATACCTGATGAACAAATGAGGCTCCCAGCATGCCTTGCAGCTTTGGCTGTACTCAAGTCTGAGAATGTGAAACTCAGGAAGATGAACTGAGGTGAAGCCTTGAGGGAACAGAAGAAAGGTAATGGCCCCAGTGGGTCTCAAGATTGCTGGTCAGCTGACTTTAAGCTTTAAGCTGACTTTCAGTGTAATAAGAGTATGCCAAAGTGGTGCCAGTGGATTCTGGTTAAATATTCTGTTAAAAAAACCACATAAATATCAGGTATCCAGAGTGTAGGATCGCCAAAATGATTTTTAAATTGCTCTCCTTGGTGGTATGGATGTGCTCATAGGTATGTACACATGCAGAGACATTCACACATGTGTGGTAATCAGGGACTATCCCATGTCAGATACACACACACACACACACACACACACAGATCATGAATGGTAAAGAAGGTTTCACTGACATTGGACCTATGTGAAGAAATCTTGATCTGTAGAAAAAAGATATCATTTGACAGATAGTGAAGGAGCTAGGTAAAATAAATGAGAAAGGAGAGGGAGTATGTGGCAAATATACACATACACTACATACATACATATATTGGCATATATAAAAGATATTTAAAGTGCATATCTGCATTTGAACATATGCAAATATTTAAGCATATAGATGTATTTGAATTGTGTGTGCGTGTGCGTTTGTGTGTGCGTGTGTGTGTGTGTGTGTGTGTGTGTGAGATCTTTCATTCAAGACCTTAGAACCTGAGGCCTTTCCCTGCAGCTGTTGGGCTTCTGATGCTCTCTGGTGGAAATCAGTCTCACAGGGGTATGCAGATCTCCATACAGCATTTGGAAGGACAGCACAAGACGATATCCACTCTGTTGAGCTGCACTAAGAAGAGGTGTTGTTTGCAGTTTCTTGGCACAAATGGAAGGTGGGCCCCAGGGCACCAGCCTGTGCACCTCTTAGAGCGCAAACTGACCTTTCACACATGGACAGCCCTTAGAGGGAAGCCTCCAGAGTCTCCTGCTTGTTGGCTGGGTGACTTCGGGCCAATTACTTAACCCTGCTGCACCTCAGCAACCTTACTTATAATGTGCGAGGAACAACAGCACCTGTCTCAGGATTAATATAAATATGAAACCAATTAATATTAGACAAACCAGCACATAGTAAGCTCTCAATAAAAGGGGGTTATTATGGTGTTATTTACATCTATGGGTTGAGATGTGTTGTCACTGCCTTCAAGAGTGACTTCCAAAAACTCATTTTCTTTCAGTATACATTTCCCATCCTCAAAGCACTTTATAGTTGGCAAAGCACATCCACACACCTGGAAGTGGCACTGTCCGATAGAAGCAGAATGTGAGCTTCATGGGTAACGTCACGACTGTAGATGTGTTTTTTACATGGCTCAGGAGAGCTGAGGCTACAGATGGAATTAAATTTGCTGGTCAGCTGACTTTAAGATAAGAGTGTGATCTGGATGACCTGGACGTGCCCAGTGTAATGGCAAAGGACCTTAATAGTAGCACAGGGAGGTATAAGAGAATACCAGAGTGGTGCCATGGAGAGGACTGGACCAGCTCCTCCTGACTTTGACGATGAAATGTGGGCCAAGAGATGTGAGAAACCTCTGAAGCTGGAACAGGCCTGACAAAGAATTCTCTTCTAGAACCTCCAGAAATGCAGCCCCAAGGACACCTCAGACTTAGCCCAGCGAGACCTGCATAGGACTTCTAATCCACAAAACTGTGAGATAATAAACACGTGTTGTGTCAAGCCATACAGTTTGTAGTATTGTATTATAGCTGTAATAGAAAATTGATACACTGGTATACCAAATATTATCATTTCAACACATAATTGATGTGACCTAGTTGGATGTCAAGCGTTCAATTACCACCTGTGACTTGGTGCTATTGTTTCAGACAATGCAGACTCAAATGAGTGCCACATCTAAGTTGTGACATTAGCAGTAGAAAAACACAATTAGGGCATCTAGATTATATAAGCATGTGTATATTCTAGAAGTGTATATATTCTAGCAATGGAATTTAAAACATAAGTGTATATATTTATGTTTATATATATACATATATAGTTTTGGGAGTTTTTTGGTCTAAAATATGGTGATGTGCCTTACCTTAACTTTAGTCCTCAGGTCAGAACTGTCTGTCACATGCAGTTGGAAGGGCTGCTCACAGTCCTAGGAGGACAAGCAGGGAGGCAGGGCAGGGAGGAGGGATCTCAAAAGTAGCCCATGCGGCCGGGCCCGGTGGCTCAGCCTGTAATCCCGCGCCTTTGGGAAGCTGAGGTGAGTGAATTGCCTGAGCCCATGGGTTCGAGACCCGCCTGGGCAGCGAGACCTCATCTCTACAATAAATAATAATTTAAAAAAAATCAGCCGGGTGTGGTGGCGCATGCCTGTAATTCCGGCTACTCGGAAGGCTGAGGCGGAAGGATCGCCGGAGCCCAGCAGGTCGAGGCTGCGGTGGCCGGGAGCAGCCACTGCACTCCAGTCTGGACGACAGAGTGAGGCTCCAACTCAAAAAAAAAAAAGTAGCCCATGCTTCAATCAACAAAGCCTGTGTTCTAGGGTCTCTACTCACCTCCCATGGGAGAATAACTTTGTTCTGTGTATATACCAAGTTTACATAACAGAAGGGGTAAGTCACTATCTCTGGGTAGCCTTTGATTCTCTACAGCCCCAGTCCCTTCTCCTTGGTCCCTCCCATGGGTGGTTAGGATGAGGAATTAAGTTGACACCTCCCAGCCCATTTGTATGCTTCCCCTGATTTAGGTATGCAGCCATAAATTTTTTTTTAGTTGGAGTCTCATTCTGTCACCCAGGCTGGAGGGCAGTGGCGTGCTCACAGCCACTGCTGCCTCGACCTGCTGGGCTCAGGCCTTCCAAGTAGCTGCAACTACAGGCATGCGCCACCATGTTTGGCTAATTTTTTTGATTTTTTATAGAGATGAGATCTCACCAAGTTGCCCAGTCTGGTCTCGAACCTGTGGGCTCAGGCAATCCTCTCACCTCAGCCTCCCAAAGTACTGGAATTATAGTCCTGAACCACTGCGCCCAGCTAAATTTTTATGTTTCATTCACATAAATGATCGTAGCATCTTTTTTCTTCCTTATTGTCTTCCCTTTCTAGTAGTAGTGATCTGTGCAGCTCTGTTGAGAAAGGAATCAGAACACTTTTTCTGTGAAGGGTGAGATAGTAAAAACATCAGGTATTTAGGGTACCTGTGAATCATGTAGTCTCTGACTCAACTAGAGAGAAAGCAGTCATAACAATATATGAATGAATGAATGAATGAATGAATGAATCGGTATCTTCCAAGACTTCATTTATGAAAACAGGAGTCAGACAAGATTTGGCCTGCTGGTTCCAGCCTGCGGACTCCTAGTCTAGCTCATTGTTTTAGCAGTTTAGTGTCCTACTCTTTGGATACAATGAGAATTGTTTTATCCACAGCTCCAGCGACATTAAATCACTTGCCATCATTCCCACATATTACAAGCATCACGATAATGCACTTCTCGTACTGGTCTTCCCATGCACTTGCAAGAGAGTTTCTTTAAGTTCAATTCCTACAAAATATTGCTGGGTTAGAATGTCAGCATATTTTCAATTCAATCCCCAGGCCCCGATTGCTCCCTGGAATGGTTGTACCAATTTTCCACTCTGCTCCCAGGCAGAAAAGTGCCTATTTTCTCTTCGGTCCCTTAGCTGCTGCATGAAGGGCTTCCTGGCCTGGACATGCTGGACAGCCGAAGGAGCCTGCCAGCCCTGTCGCACCCCTCTGTGCCTTAGATTTTTGCTTAGGGAGAGGTTGATTCTGCAGGTCATGATTAAAGAAGGGGCCAGGATCAGCTGCTTGTATTAAGCCATGACACTTAGTCAAAGAATGAACTTTCATTTCATCACATCTTGTTAAGCTTAACTCACAAAACATATTGCACTTTATCTTTAAAAAAAAATCCATGAGCCACTTGGCTTTGATACTGATGACCCTGGGAATGATTTTGCAATGCAGGAAATCAATTTCCTGGCCTTATAACATCCTTCCTAGAGGTGTGATCACCAGAAAAGATGGTGCTTCCATAAGGATCTTTGTGCAGGTGGATAATGATCCAAGAGTCAAAGCCTCTTCACTTTAAATAGACACTCTAGCTGGTGGTCTGATATCTGCTCATGTTCCTGACCAGCCCAAGCTGGTGCAGGTGCAAGGCCCTATCACACTAAGAATATCCTGTTTTGTTTACATGGAGAACAAAGAACTCTGTGCATTAAAATAGAAAAGACATGCCCCCATCCTTCAGGAAATTACAAGGTATTTAGAGACTTTGGTTATTGTCACCCAAGTTCTGAAAAACATATTTCTGTGCTCCCAACTATTAATTCAGTTAATGATATTTATTGAATTCTGTATGTACCTGACACCATTCAATGACACATGATTGAACACAGTAGATAAAGAGGCCTGTCTTCTTGGAACATACATTCTGGTGGGAGATAGACACGCAACAAATGATAAACACAATAGTTAAGTGAATAACATCTGCTTATTTATTTTTATTGTGTATCTCCTATGTGCCAGAAGCTGAGGTTTCCAAGACATGATCTCTGACCTCAACAAAGAGTTACACACTTCAATTGCTGAGGAAATTGGTAAGAGAAATGCAAAGCATTGTGACCATTAGATCACTGTCATGGCATATTCCTACTGTGTATCACATGCCACAGAGTATAGAGTACTCACTAGGGTGTCAGTGAGGGGTTGGGATGGGTTCTGCTCAAACAGCCGAAGATGGCTCCTTGGGCTCTAAGGCCGTTAGGTCAGAGTCTTGGAAAAAAAACTAGAAGGGAATGAAGAAGGACATTCAGGGCAGGGAAAACACATATGTCCATGGGTGGAGGCTTGGAAGGCAGGACAAATGTCAGATGATGAGGGCCAGAAGAAGATGAGGAGTTGGCTGATGTCCGAAAGCCATCTAAAGTTCTTAAATGAGCAGAGATGAGAAAGGATATCTCTTCTTAAATGCTTCCAAATGAATGGGGCACTAATTTAAGAGGATGCCCTGGACTCTGAGGCCCTAGAAGACCGCCTGGCTTGGAGTGAATTCTCAGTAGGAGTCTATCACATGAAGGAGTACATGAGCGCCCAGGCTGCAGAAAGATGTGTCCTCAGATGCAAGTTACAATTATCACATTTCCCAATGGGGTGGTCACTTTCCTACAGCAAAACTGTTTGGAAAGCCTGGCAAGGAACCAAATTGGACTTATGGCTATTTCTTTGTTTCAAAAATGCTGTCATCTTGAAGGCAGAAGTCCAAAATTCCTTATGTAATGTGGTGCTCTCTGATGGAAGGGGTTATCTAAGGCAAGGAAGAGGACAGGGGTGCAAAGAAATCCAGGACAAATAATCTTTGTCCAAGTAACATAGGCCTTGGGAAAGCCTGAAGACATGTCTAAATGAGGCCAAATTCACTGTTCATTCCAGGGCATTCTGAAGCCTGGGGCTGATGGAGAGTGTTGGCGATTGCCTGGTTAGCTCTGTTTTTCTTCTGGTTTATTCTGATAAGAGACATGACTAGTCCTTCTCTTTGGAGTGATCGCTGAGGACCACAGTTGATAGACTCTTTCAGGACTTCTCTTCCTAGGTGAGAGGCCAGAGGCCTGGCATCTTTATCTGTGAAGTGGGGATACCCTAGGTGTGAGGACGAAATGAGACAACATATAGGAAAAAGAGAATACAGTACCTGGCCCTTAGCTGGGCTCCCTCAGGGATAGTGATTCTCTTCTTTTTTCTGTATCATCCACTGAGGAATGAAGGGCAGATGTCCTAGCTTGGACATGGGTATGTCTACCTTGGTTTTAGCCCATTCAGTATCTTGGGTACAGGATCATCCATTTCAGGGAACTGGTTGCCATGAATGTGAAACAAAAGAAGATTAGTATGGACTTGACATTGTAGCATAACAAACAAGCACACCATACCAGCACTATGCTTTCATGTGTTCATGTAACTGTGGGTTGGCTGGGGTTCAGCCCACCCAGGTAGGGCTCAGCTGGATGACTCTGCTGTGTCTTACATTCTTTTTTGGGGACCAGCAGACAAGCAGGCAAACCCGGACATGTTCTTCTTATGGTGATGGCAGAAATGCAAGCAGTGAACAGAAACACATAAGTTATCTTAAGGCCGAGGCTCAGAACGGGCATACTGTCACTTCCACCTCATGCGATTGGCCAAAGCAGTCTCATAGTCAAACACAAGGGTGGGGAAATTTGTTCCACCCTCTAATGAGAGGAACTGCAAACTCATATGGCAAAGGGAGGAACACAGGGCTAAGGGTAAGAATTAGAACCAATAACTTGGTCCACCAACGGTTATATTTTTGTAATCACTTCATTGGTTCAACTGTGTCAGTATGCCTACCAGACTAAAGAAGGGGCAAATTACCTAACGATCAACTACCAGAATAGACACATATCTATTCATTCACTCAACAAACATTTATTGAATACCTGTCATGAGCCAGGTATTAGGCACACACTACCATGGCAAACAAACAAGAAAGTCAAAGTCCTTGCTCTCACAGAACACACTTTCTCGAAGGGAAAACAATAAACAAGTTAAAGTTAATCAAAAAAAAAAATTAGTTGGTGATATTTCCAACATAAAACAAGAGAAGGTCAAATAATAGCAAGTATCTGGTTTGTGCAGTAATCTTACATAGTGAGGAGGTATCTGATCAACAAATTATAAATGGTATTTATGGAGCACTGGTCAGACATCATCAGCTGATGGTCACACCCTTTAGTACTCTCCTAAAGATCCCTATGGCGTTTCATTCTCAGCTTAAATTACTCTCCTTCCATTCCTCCTATGACTAAGAGGAGGGAGAGGAAATTAATTTTTTACATAGACTTTCTCTTTTGAAGAATGGGTCCCCAGATTTTAGAAGACTAGGCTAGAGTACACATCCTTTAGTAAGAATATTGAATGCCCCGCCATTGGTTTTCTCCAAAACATCTTGTGAATAGTAACTGTGGTGGAAAACTGACCTTTATACCTCATTATCTTATGTCACATGGTATCATCAACTATAGCCATATGACACTAGACCATAGTAAATAGCTGAACTTCAATGGCAAGATTATTATAATTCTAACCAAAAAGTTCCTGATCTATGAAACTGTCCAGTGAGATAATTACGCTGAAAAAAAAAATGAGTCATCAAAAAGAGAGCCTGAACAGAGCTGCTATATTTGATTATCCAAACGTTCAACCACATGCAACTATTTGGTGGTTTGACTAATTTATTTCTATGATGATATTCCAACATTTCCATCTGAACACTGGCACTCTGTTGACCCAACCATAGTTTCACTTCTTTAGTTCCACCAGGATTTTGAGTTGCTTCCGTTCAAGGCATGGTCTGGTGATGGTGCCTCAGACCCTTCTCTGTTGTGCTCTACAAGTTTTCTGGAGCTGCTGCCAACAGTGGAGGTGGTTCACAGCAGCATGAGGCCAAAGAACAAGTGAGGACAGGGCACGAGTCATGGTGAAACACTACATTTTCTCAAGACAGACAATTCAGAAGGGGCAATTCAGAATTGTGAAGATCCTGCGGCATCCCTCGCCAGGACTCCCAGTTCCCTGTAATGACACTGGCTCTATCCCCAGGCCATAGAGCTCTAACATTCTTGACCATCATATATCATACTCAGTCATATTTGAAGTATATTGTTCCAAGAATACCCAGACTCTGAACTCAAGAAGATGTCCTCCAATTGCAGTATCTATCTTATTTATTTAGTCTTCTTCCTTTCTTTTCTAGTCAGTTTTGAAGTGGTACTTCCTCCAAGCCAAACACCTCCAACTCTGGGCAGTCAGAGAAAGGAAAAATACTGAACTTCTTGGATATGCTGACAAGACAGGAACACCCACCACACACAACACACACATGCATACACACACACTCACGCATATGCATGTTACTATGTAAGTTTGGTTCCTACCTACTTGAATGGAAAGACACAGGAGTATAGAACCATCTATCCCATTCCCGAGTCCCAGGAAAT
This sequence comes from Carlito syrichta, assembly GCF_000164805.1. NCBI lineage: Eukaryota > Metazoa > Chordata > Mammalia > Primates > Tarsiidae > Carlito > Carlito syrichta. Next base: position 407,812 of record NW_007233867.1, on the reverse strand, counting down.
TCTAGACAAACCCTAGAATGGTGGGACTTTGTTTTCTTTTTCTTTTCCTTCTTTTTGTAAGGCAGAATTCGTAGTCTGTAGAACTGTCTAGTGAGAAATTTACGGGAAGAACTGACTCTGTCTCTACAAAGCCATGAAGGAAGGAGTCTAAGTGGTAATTGTATGCACAGTTCAAAATATTTTAAATGAACTTGTTCTTACAAAGAAATAAGCTATGGAGTTAACTTTTGTGTGTGTGTGAATAATTAAACTATTGTCATCACTTTAAATTATCATCCATTGTTAACTTACATCATTAAGTCATACCTCTTTGCTGAAGAATAATGAAAAAATGCACTTAATTAATAGTTATTGCAAGCTCCAGGCCATTGATAACGCCAGTCTCAGTCTGAATTTCACAAGTGTGTTTCTGTACTTCCTTCCCTGTTGTGATGGGAAGCGAAGCCCTGTGTTGCATCAGGGATGAAACTGATTCTCCCGCATCAGGACAGAATCTCCCTGAAAACAGAGTTCTTCCTGAATCATTCAGTCACATTAGGATTTTGTTTCTGCGCAAACGGTGATCCTGGGATTCCAGCTGGAGGCTTTGTTCTCCTTATGGAATTGATGAAATATCCTTAACTGATGCTGTGTCTGAGACAAGCTCCTCCTCCAACCCTCCGATGCATACATTTATGCAATGTATCTTATAATCTGGGGAGTTGAGGAGTGGGTGGCTGGGTCAGAAAGAAGGGGCTTGGGTTGGGTCTCTCAACTGACTCCCGAGGAAGAATATGACTCCTGTTAATTTCCTTGTTGTTTCTATTAAGGGGGTGATAGATTTTTTTTTTCTGGATATTGTTAAAGACGCTTGCCAGGTCTGTAAGGAATGTGCAGCATTCCTCAGATGAAATAAGGCCAATCAGTGGAATAATGAGGAAAGTAATATCTCCCCAGAGAGGCTGATGGGGTTTTCATCAAATCAGCCAACCTTTTCCCGTCACTTACACCGCCATGCACGCCAGGCAGGCCCTGTGTCCCTGCCTCCTCTCTTTCCTTCTCTTTGTCAAAACTTCCTTGTGGCTATTACTGATAACTGAATACTCAAGGACCCAGGAAATTTATATGCCCTGGATACCTCCTCTTTCTGAAAAATAATTGTTAACTCTTATTTTCCTTTCTCTATGACCCAACTGCCCCGTAAATCCTGGAAGGCCTTAGAAGCCAAGAAGAAGGAAGGGCTGCAGAGGCGTGGAGGGTTTGCTCCCTGTCTCCTTAAACTTGAACTGAGATGGGCAGTCTCCTTCTATCCAACTGGATTCTGGGATTGAGCAGGGACAAGACAAGGAGGTCCGTCCACAGAGGGAAAGACTGCACCCTGGTAGCCCAAGTGGACTGTGGTGATACAGGTGTACCCTCAGTCCCTTTCCTGTGTAAGCACTACAAACAAGAGTGCCTAGAAACCAGGGGACTAAACAGCTCTCTTGTTCTGTGGCTTATTAGGACAGCAGGGCCCAATGGGAGAGAGGATTACAAGAGTTGGCCTGAAATATGTGCCACAGAACATCTGGTTGTGTCTGTCCGTGAGTTGTGGGCCATCCTGCCTTAGCTGGACAGGCTTCTGTCTTACAGTGAGATCCTACCCGAGCTCTTTAAAACTCTCTTCCAAGGGTCAGGGTTTCTCCAAAGACCAAATGGGAGGGGCTGATGCGTGTGAGGTGGCCGGAATGCACGTGGGCTCACAGGGGTATGGATGCCGTAATGGTCTTCTCACTGCACCGGTTGCCAGTTGATGGTGGACCTCATGAAGCCTTTGCCAGCCTTTGCTGGCTGATGGGCAGGGGCTCGGAGGCATCCATCGCCCTTGGATCCCAGCATCATTTTGCCCACTGGAAGCCGGGAAAAGCAAGACAGGACTTCCTGGCCGCTGGGATCCAACACGTGGGGCTCATATGCTGACTTCAGTGCCTGGAAGCAGCCACGGACGCTTCTCTCAGCAACCCAGGAACCAGGCGCTTCCTCCACTGCGGCGGGGGCCAGGGTCACAAAAGAAGAAAAAAACCACATTTAGCATGTGAAAGTTTTCCAAATTAACCGGGCTCCATTCGCATGGGTCCTCCCACCGTGCTCAGCGAATGATTCAAAGCCTCCACATGATTTCATCTGTGCAGACTCTAATCCACTTACTTAATGAAATACATAATTAACATATTATAATTGCAGTAAAGATGGTTTTGACAGAAATCATTTCCCGTATCTAATACCGTGGTAATTTAATCTGTTCCCCACTCCCTAACACGACCCTCTATGATTAAGTTTCATAAGAATTTTTTTGATTGATTGACTCATCTGACGGGCTGGGCCTTGCCGAGGCGGTGTCTGTCAGTTTCCGGAGCGGCATGTGAAGTCGTGGCAGATGGCGGCGGCGGCTCGGTGCACGGTCTCCCTGTGTGGTCTCCCCATCTTGTGCACTCTTTTTCTTCCCTTCCCCTTCGTCTAAATGCCCTGATAATCCACCCTCGACTCGCCTGAACTGCCAAAAGCAGCATGCTCTTCTCCTCTGTGGTGGGGAGGGTTATTAAATGCCGGAGAGCCGGGACCTGCTTGCACGGGCCGGTGGGTGGATGGAAGGAGGGAGACAGATGCAGCCTCCCTCACCCCTGACTATGCCCCTTCTGTCCTCTACACCCAACCAGGCCTGGGTGCCTGGGAGTTCCACCTGCCTCGTCCTCAAGGCGACCTGTGATCCCTGTGTGCTGGCTGGGGGCATGGAGAAGGAGCCCCTCCTTCCTCCACCTCCCACCTTGCCTGCCAAGGCCCTGCTCTGCAGACCATGGAGTTGGGGTGAGGGCCCAGTCACCCATCCCCTTTGGCTTTTCCTCCAGGCCCTTTGAGAAGCAAACAGGCGTTTTTCGGGGACAAAACCGGCGTTTTGCTGAGCGCCTGGGTTGCTCCTGGAGTGGCTGATGGGGATTCTGGGAGAGTGAGCAGTTTGGGGAGTGATGCAGACTTTCTGATCCCTGAAAAAGTTCCAGCAAAAAATAAAATGCAAGGTAGCCCCGAGGGCAGGGGGAAGACCCTTGTACACTCTTCAGAAGGGGTGGGGCAAGTAGGGGTTCTGCAAAGTGACTTAGAAAGTCATTCAGCATGAAACATTCAGCGTGAAGGGCTACACCTCTCAATTTTTCAATGCTTCCTCGAAGTTGCTACTGTGTATTAAGCACCCACTGTATACAGAAAACTGATCTGTCCGATAGAACTCCGTGGGATTAACTCAGTGGGATTAAGCATCGTGTCCAAAGTTGTCCAGCACGTTGGTGGTGGAACCAACCAGAGTGATCCCTCCAGGGGCAGTGGAGCCCTTTGTGGAGGAGGGGACACTGAGATGCGCCTGGAGGAAAAGCCCCTCCATGGGAGGAGGCCTTCAACGACCATCTGGCCAAGAGGGAAAGGCCAGAGCCAAGGCACCAGCAGATGAAAGAACAAAGATGTCTGTGTCGGGATGGGGTAGGGGTTGGGGACGCCTGGGCTGACAAGTTTCCCTGACCCCTCCCCATGGATCACCCCATCACTCCGGCAAGTTCGCCCCAGTCCCTCTGCTGCGTCCATGCTATGTCTCCTAAGTTGTGGTTCTTTGCAGACTGTAATATGCCTACTGGGCAACAGCTCCCTGGAGTTGGGGCTGGGTGTCTCAGCATCTAGGTGTGGACAGGGTCTGTGGAATGGCATTGCCTTTTTCCCCCAGCCCCCATCCTTCCATTGAGCCCAGTGAGTGTCCAGAAGGAGAGACCCAAGCATCGGGTCAGAAGCCAAGCTGCCTGGACTCGGAGAACCAGCACAAGGTGTCTCTGGGGAGCAGCTCCAGGGTTTGGAGACTCGTAACCCAACCACTGAGCACTAACCATGCACCCCCTCTGTCAGGGACCCCAAGCGCTTTTGTCTCTGTGGGCCTCTTCCTTCAGAAAAAGATTGTAAATTCTATTTTACAACTGTGTTGGTGTAATGACACATCTAATCTTTGACTCTGAACAGTTTGGGTTTTTTTCCCACTTTAATTGAATGGATGAAAACTTTTTTACTTGACGCGTTGCAAGCACCATGGCTCTAGGTACTGACTCCGTTGGAGAAGTCACCCTACCTCCCAGCCCAGCCGCAGCCGGGGGTTTGAGCGAACACTGTGCCTCCTGTCCAGCCCTGACTGACGCCACCCTGGCCAGGGCATGCAGGTGCTGATACCCAAGGGCTACAGGAATGAGCACTGGTTGGGACGCCTGAGAGTTGCCATCCGCCTGCCATCTGTCCCTCACCAGCTCTACCCCCAGACATGCAGCGACAACTCGGCCACACCAGCCCTCAGAGCTGCTTCCCAGGGAAAGAAATGTTCTTGCCATGGGGCTGGATACCCCTCTTGAGAGGAAAAGGACATGCTGATTAAGTTTTAAGGGTAGGGCGGAATTGGGTGAGGGTGTCAAGGGACACAAGAGCAGGGCAGCTCCCAAGGTCCAAGGCTCCAGGACACCGACTGAGTCACCCTGTGGCCCTCTCCTTCAAGGTATGCACACCCTGACAGTGTCTTTCTTCTAGTTCAGGGTGCATGCCCCTCCTCGGGCTTCCACGGAGCTAGAGCTGTAAGGGCCCCCAAGGAGAAATCCTTCTATCCAAAGCAATCGGCTGGTGCCCTCGTGTGACCCGGTCACCCAGCACACACCCTTCCTGCGCGAGGCATACCAGGCCGTGGGCCTCCTCCAAGGAAACCGTGTGCGTCTCGCAGGTGGGCGTGCCACTGTCTTCATCCCTGAACAGTGAGTCCTGTGAGGACAGTCACAGAAACTGAGATGTCCTCGTTTCCCTGAATCGTGACACAGAGGCCGGCACGCGATGAGCACAAAAGGAAAACCAGCTAATGCCTGCCCAGGGTGCAAGACTTTCTCCCCTGCAGCCAGAGCTCTCTAAGCCCAAAGACTGTGGAGTCCTGGTGGAGCTGCCCACAAGAGGCCAGGTGGGTGCAGAGGCAGCTGGGACACCAGGCAGGGGCAAAGCCGGGGCTGTGGCCCCGGGAAGGCAGCCTGCGGAACTGAGGAGCCATGGGCGTGCACAGGTCGACCCACTGTCCCCTAGCATCCCAGCCGCCGAACCAGAGTCCCCGTGCAGCCGGAGTGGTTTGTGTCTGCAGGCCGGGGGAGGGGGGCTCCATGTGAGTGGCAAGTGTACACGAACAGCACCACGTCAACTGCCAATATGTTATGAGGCCTTGGTAACAATCCGGAGTCTCCGGGGAGCGCTGCTGCAGTTCAAGTGCGCACCAGACAGAGAGAAAACAATTTCTGGTGCCAATAATGCAGCACAGATGAAAAATGTTTTAATATTTGAAGCTGCTTTATGGCAGAAGCGATGACAGTGATGGACTCAATGTCAGCTTTTTTCCCTTAAATGTCATCTTTCGTCTATGAGTTTTCCCTGCTCCGGAGGCATGCAAGCCTAATGCTGGCTCGTCGCAGCCATTGATCATTGATTTTGTTCTAAATGGAAAGCTTGCCAGAAGACTAGAAATTCTGGAATTTATTAGGATTTCTTTAAGAGGCACTTTAGCTCAACAGTTCTCATTACTGTCTTTACAATGTTACTTATTTTTCTTTTTATGTCATATGATTTGTAAAGGGTTAGTACTCAGAGAACAATATACGATTAAACCATTGTGCATGCTGGAGCTTCTGGCTTAGTGAAAAGGATTCTCGGGGGCTAAATGCATATTTGACTAGGAAAAGGCAGCATGGGGCTATTTTACCAGCAAAATCTGTATTTTGAAATTTGCTCATAGGGTTTGGGTTGAATGGTGTTTCCCTGGACGTTGTGATGAAATAGGGTCACTTATAAATTCATACCTCTTGATTCCACCCAGAGAGAGCTAAACATTTTCATAGTCTGACGCTGGGTATGTAAACATTTGGGGCTGGGTACACCATGGGACGGCCTGAAGGGGAGGGGCCTCACTCAGCTCTGGTCTGACTCTGGGTGGGCCAGGCAGGGCCTGAAAGCTTGACACTGCATCTGCTCACAAGGGCATTACTACTTGAACGCCAAAGGAGAGTGGCTCAACGTTTTATTACGTATCAACATTTAACACACTCGTATGCCCATGTATAGGTGATCATTCTTCATTTGGCTGAAAAGAACCCATTTGCATCAGACAGTTGGCTAAATGTTTTTCTTCTCTGACATGTTTCCATTGGCACAAGACTCATTCAAACAGGTATGTTAGCTCCTGGCCGGGCTGTCTGACATCCAGGTTTATTACAGAGCAGAGAGCCCAGGGAATGTGAATTATAGTTACTATCAGCCTCGGCCTCCTAAACACATCACTCAGTCTAGTTGATTATGGAATTTGCTCCAGAGCTGGGGCTTCAAGATTCCTCTCCTGAGGGGGGCTGCCTGTTTGCATGGCACCAGCAACCTATGGACACTCCTGGGGCCTGACAAAGAGAGGCCAAGAGAAAGGGACAATACGAGAAGGGGAAGCAGAGAGGCAGAGACCCAGGCCACATCTTGGGTGCTTCAAAGAACACATCCCTCTGCCCAGCCCTCTCCTAAAGAAGACTTTATGGCAGCCAAAATGAGGGAAAAGCACTTTCTGGAAAATGAAATCGACACTGGCAAGGCTGGGCAGGACTGTGCACACGGGGTGTGTGGGTGCAGCGTGTTGCATGTTGTTTCCCAGCCTAGAATGAGCCTCAGTGCGTGGCTATGATCAGTACAGGTCTGGTCTGACACTCACTGCACCCTGGGGCCTTACACAGAGGGACCACACACGAGCTCCATGTGGAAACTGTCCAGCAAGCCCAGCACTGTGGGATGGCGGAAAGCTCCCTCCTCTCTACCTCCCAGCCTCTGCCACGACAGCAGCTGCTACCATTATTCTTATACTGCTGCTCTATTACAACTGCAAATACAACGACAGCTACCTAACAGGTTGCTCTGGTCATCTCTCGGCAGAGGCCACCAAAATAGCCTTCCAAGCTATTGCTCTGCTTCACCTACATTCCAACTCCCCACCCACCTTCCACATAGCAGTCAGAGATCTCCACTGGAAACAGAAGACATGATGTGCCAGCTCAAAGCCCACATGGCTTCCCGTATCACTACTATTAAAAGCCACCAATCTGTACAACCTACCAGCCTCACGTGACAACATCTCCCACTGTTCTGACTTCATCTCCTCCCTGCTCCTTTCTGACCACCCTGATCTCCGAGTGTACCTTCTTCGCCATGCCTTCACACGTGCGTGTGTCTCTGCTGTGGACAAGTCTCCCCAGATTGTCTCACCGCCCCTGTGCTCACATCTGGGCTCTGCTCAGATGCTGCCTCTGCAGAAAGTCTTTACCTGACCCTATTCCTGAACCACGAGGGAGCTCTGTCCCTTTATTCTGTGTCCCAGCTAGAGTACTCCAGGAGGAAGTAGACGCAGAGATGGAGACTGGGGTGCAAGATGTTTAAAAGAGCTCAACACCCGTGGAGGGAAGAGGGAGGAAGCACTGGGCAGAGAAAGAAGTGTGATTGAGACGGGCAGCTTGGGAATGAGTATCCTCCATCTCAGTGTCCCCTAATAAGCAGAGATGGCCAGGCTTTTGAAGCTATCTTGCTGAGCTCCCAGACTGAGGCTGCCCCAGAAAGGATGAGACCTCTGTCAAGGCAGCTCTCTGCCACAGCTGAGGTGGACCCTGAAGGGGCCGACAGCAGGAAGCCATCAGCTGGCCCTGTTCCCTGAAGCTGGGAGAGTCTCTCCCCACTGAGGATGGGCTTTGACCTCTTCAGCAGTATGTTTCCTCTGCTCATGGTGCTGCTTGAAATAGTGTGTGCATTTATTTTTTGATGCGATTTGTGATTTCCGTCTTTTTTTCAGGAGGGCAGGGTCTTGTCTGTCCTTTGCCTGCTGCATTGCCTGAGGTTGGTAAGAGGCTGGAACCAAGTAGTTGCTCAGGAAATACTTTTGGACTAAAGGATTGCTTACTCAACAGCTTTAGGCTCTCTTGATGACCCTTATATTCAACATGATTATCCACATTTTACCATAAGGAATTGGAACGCTAGAGAGGAAACCAGATTGGCTCATAATCTGACAACAAGGGAAGCCAGAGCTCTGATCTGGGACTTTACATATCTCGATTTAAGCTCTTAACCCCTACTCCCGGTTGTCTGTTGAGTCCCAGAACCTTGCCAACCTGGGAGATGAGACGAGGATGCTAGAACTCAGCAGTATAAGCTAAGCACTGTAGGAGGATATGGGTTGTACCAAGGGATGTACTGTCCATGGCAGAACTGAGAAGGTAGTATTGAGAAAGGGCCATATTTGTGGTTGCCTTGTAGGATGTGGGTCACTCGGTCTCAGCCAGGCCTGCCCCACACCGGATGAGGGGGATGCCTCTGAGAAATCCTGTATTCTCCTTTCTCCAATTTCCTAGGTAAGGCCTCCTTCCCGGGGTCATGATTCAGCCATGATGGGTCCCATTGGATTCACAGGAAATTGAGAAATGCACGAATGTTCCCACACTGGAGTCTCCAAGCCTACCAGGTCTGGCTCAGTTCAATATACGTCAACGAGATCCATTTAGCACATCCATTCTTCCCCTAAATTTCACCCAGATTTTCCTCTGGGGAATGCTTTCTCCCTTCCTTGTAAGGGTCTTGGCAAGACGAATAAGGAGAGAAAACGTTATCCAAGCAATACTGACGTCTCTAAACTTGAGTCCTGAGCGGCGGGCGCTGGAGCCAGAAGTCATCAATCCCAGATTACAAACTGAGTCAGATGCCAGTGCAGCAGTGACTCTACTTTCAGATCCAAGCTGGTTCTCCATTTGGCCTTTTGCTTTTCTTCACTTCTTTATATTTTCTGAGTTTTATTAAAAATTTCCCCTTTGATGATGCCAGGTAGAGTTGCTTTCTGCAACTTGCAACCAACGAATCCTAGAAATACATGTGACCCTCTTCTAGCCTCCCCCCTCCCCCCCATTTTGACCTGCCAAAGAGTCAAGGTAAAGACAGGAACAGAAACTGTCCTGACCTTATGGAGTTTGGGGCCATCCCTCAAAAAACACCTATGTAGCTCTTCCTTATGTCTTTCATGAAATTTCTGTGATAGTTTGCCACACAAACACAATGAAAGCATAAGACACAAATAGAAGAACAAAAGAGAAACTTAAGGGTAAGAATAATTTGTATGATTTAGCTCAGTTTTGGCTGTGAGACTCCTGGTAGCCAGAGTATCAAGAAAAATGTGATTGGTTAAACTTTCTTCATCCTGGAAAAGAGGTGGGAGCTTTCATGTGGGGAAATCAAGTCATCCATGGAGACAGTAGAGGGAATCATGCGGGGCCATACAGACTTGGACACTGGGATAAACGAGGCATACCACACGTACGCTTGGAGATGGTTGCAAACTGGTGATTCGTGACCCAATTCCAACTCAAATATGGACTTTCCTTGGTATACACAGTGCTTTATAAGCCGAAATTAATTTGCATGAAAAATCAGAGAGTTCATATACAATCTGGATCTCTTATACCTTCTGCTTTTGTAGTTTCTGTGGAATTATTAAAGATCTGCTTTTCTCGTTTGTGTCATTCATGCTTATGCCATACATGTGTGCTGCCAGACTCCGACAGGGAAGATCAGAAGGAAGAGTCCAGACAGACTGCCAAGACTTAGGATGTGGGGGTTGGATCAGACCATGGAAAAGGGTTGGGTTGGGGTAGAGCAGGAAAGGGGAGTGTCAGGAAGACGAGGCAGTGTGAGCAAAGGTAGGAGCTGGTACAGACATGGCGTGGGCAAGTCTGTGAGGAGGTGTGTGGTTGGCATGTGGCGCATGGTCTGTCAGAAGTGCTTGGTTTCAGTCCCATCAGGCTTGGGGTGGTGATGGCTACTATGGCCTCCAGTTAGGCAGAAGTTGATCTCAGGATGTCCTGAGATCTTTCCTAACCTAAGCTGCCTGATTTACCAACAAAATTGCAATTTCCACAAAGACTAGGGAAGTCACAACAGTCCGTGGCTGAGAACCTGGCCAGGAGGGGAAGACAGCACCAACAATTTGTCATCAAATGGTTTTCCAACTCAACTCCACTACTTAAAGAACAACTGTGAGATCTAACCCTTAACCTCTCAGAGCCTCAATTTCCTTATCTGGAAAATAAGGAGGATGATACTTCCTACACCCAGTTATCAGGAGAATTAAATAATGTAATATACCTGAACCTGAGACATATTAAGTATTCAATAAGCACTAGTGTAAATGAAGAGGTCATTGGCTTCAGATATCAGTCCTGGGGGCTTTCAGAGACTAGCAGCAAGCAGGTGCAGGGCTGAGGTCTGAGGACAAAGTTTCTGTAACGGAGGCAAGATGGCAAGAAACTTCCCTGGCCAGGAGGATGCTTCCTGCTGACTCCCGTTCTGGTTTTCCTAGCCCGCCGCTCAGCAGGCTGGCTACTTACAATCCACCATTCTCTCCCTTATGGTATATAGACTGTCAGATAGGCTAGCAGGAGCCTGTGCTCACTGGGAAGCCAACCACCGTTTGGAGGAAAAGGGTATAGCAGTGGGCACAGGAGTGTCCTGTTGCAGGTCGTGGAGAAGCAGCCAACCTCTGCGAAGGGCCAGCTTTGAGTCGGAGGAAGGAGGGCCTCAGAATGAGCACGCTCGGTAGACTATAGGCATTAATTGTGCCAACTGTGCTCTTCATGATGCTTGCCCACCTCGATTATAACACGTACAAGACCTTCCCAAAGTCCCCACACCCAAAATGCACTTGAGACTCATTTGCTCACAGTGATGACATTTTTTGATAATCTCATATCTCCAAATTTTGAATAAAGGTGGGACTTGCCTGGCATGGTGGGTCACGCCTGTCATCCCAGCACTTTGGGAGGTCAAGGCAGGAAGATTTGAGCTCAGGAGCACAAGACCAGTCTAAGCAACACAGCAAGACCTTGGCTTTACAAAAAAAGTCAGAAAAATTAACTGGGTGTGGTGGCGTGTGCTTGCAGTCTCAGCTACTCGGGAGGCTGAGGCAAAGGGTTGCCTGAGCCCAAGAGGTGAGGCTACTCTGAGTCTTGGTTGTGCCACTGCCCACCAGCCTGGGCAACAGAGTGAGACCCTGACTAACCATAAAATAAAGTGTTTAAAAAGTGAGACTTTATTCGTATTTTTGTTTCGATATTTTATATTTCCATAATTCAAATTTGCATTCAGTGCAACCCTGGTGGCATTACATGACACCTCCCCATATTCGTCTTTTAGCTTCTAGAAGGCTGAAACTCTACATAAGAGAACGAATAAAACACAGAGTTGACAACAATGAGTAATGCGATTGGAATCAGCCTGTGAGTTATGTACATCTTAATGTGGATTACACATTAAAAACAGCAACATGACCTCGGATTGGGCCTTCCAACCAGCGATATGACAATGCTTCCATCACTGTCTCTCTGCCTCAGTTTCCTTGCTTTAAAGTGAGATCTTGGGTTTTGTTTGTAGAAAAGTCAGGAGTCCTGAGCCAGGAACTGGGAGAGCAGGGAGAGAGTAGGACCTAGATTGGCTGAGGGCAAAGACAGGGATGAATACCCAGGGCTCTGAAGGGAGGGGAAGGTGCCAGAAGGAGGGATTGCCAGGCAGGACTATGGGATATGGAGTAATTGGCCTCAGGCTTGTAAGCAAGGACAGTAGAGAGAAAACTGCTTGTGTATGTGCAATCACACCTAAAGGCAGACATGACCAGATAGGACGGAAGTCCACACTGGAAGGGGTCATTGCTGGGGCAGGGGGTCTGGCATTTTACACTTTAACAAATGCAGCCCAGGCCCTTTGGGTGTCTGTGTTTGGAGATGTTTCTGAGCTTGCACTAAGCAACAAGACCCCCAACTCTGACTTCTGGAACCTGAGGGGTGCGTCCGTGGGAGGCCAGGTCTCCTGGAGCTGTCAGAGGGCCGGGCACTGTTGGGGGACCTTACAGAACAGCTCCGTTTCCTGCATGGGGATACCACGCTAGTAGAAACGGGGACCACAAGCTCCCACCCAAGTCTGAAAGAGTGGAAATAGCTCTGCCCTAGTGAAACAGAAAGCCACAAAGTTCTTAATCATTTTCCTTCAGGAATTAGGAAGATCTGGTAACAGGTGAGACCCAGCAACGGTCAGTGTTTCTCAGGGATGTTCATAATACTCATTGATGAGGGGAGAGATGGGCAAAGAATACATTTTGTAAAACCCCGATGTGCAGCCATTGGCCCAGTAAGATCTCCTCAGACTCTCCCCAATACCCGGTCCATGTGGACGTCCCTGTAATTAACAGTCATTCCTTATCTATTAACCAACCCCATTTGCTAACTGGATTGCTTGTGAAGGCCTCTTGTTTTAATTAGCGTGTCTCCGATGAGAAGTAAACAAACATTCTAACAAACTATTATGACATAAAGTTGATTTTTCAGTTACTCAACTGCTACGCCGTGGATATGGTGAATTTAGAATTAAATGCCTCTCTCAGAGGCTTTAATGATCTCAGTCAAGAATATCTTGATTAAATTAAAGCTATTGAGAATGTGTTTTTTGAAAAGAAAGTGTGAACAAAGCATCCAGGAGTGAGTCAGGTCCTGGGCCTTCGGCTCCAAGGCAACTCTGGGAAGGGAAATAGTGGGAACATGTGTGGAACTGAGACTGGATGGTTTACGGCGAAGACTGTCACAACTGCCATTATAAGTCTCAGAGCAGGGTAGGGCGCGGTGGCTCACACCTTATAAATCCAGTATTCTAGGAAGCCAAGGCAGGAGGATCACTTGAGCTCAAGGGTTCTAAACCAGCCTGGGAAACGTCGCTAGAACCCCCTCACTACAAAATGACACCACAGAGTTGTCCTACCCTAAGGCAAGGGGTCTGACATTTGTCATCCTCCATCAGTTAGTCATTTTATGAGGATCCTCTTCTTCAGGAGGGCACAGCCTCCCAGGTATTTCTAAGTAAGAAACAGGGAAGTTATCAAAAGAAGGGAGCATGTGTGAGATTTTAGCAGCTCATTCTCATGGGGACACCATCTTGCCTGGCAAGACTTGGGTGGGGTACCAGATTACCTACAGCGGTTGGCCATACCTGGAGAAAATGTGCTTTGATGAACATCCTTTGCACTTAATGCAATTTTTATCTTTTCCAAAGAACTACTCTCGTGGTCTCATTCACTCTTCTCCCAAGCCCAATAATTAGAATAAGAGCCCTCTACAGGAGAGGACCCTGGAGTCCAGAGAGGTTAAGCCACGTTCTGAGGCCACCCAACAGAGCAGAGTAAGGTGGGCCTTGCACCAGTGTCCTTGGCTGTTCCTATCAGGCTGGCTGTGCCACTTCCACCAGAAGACACCCTCAGCAGACATGACAGGACCCAGAGACTGTTCAGGCTGGAGGCCGAGCCTGCCCAAGTCATAGGTAAGTTCGGGGGTTGAGAGGAATTCAGATCTCTGAGCTTTCAGTAATACTTCTGATGATGGAGCAAGAGGACTTAAAAGTCATCCAAGGGAGCCACAGGCTTGGAGCATGAGCAGTTTTGACCATTTATTCCCCCACACCCTCTCCTTGGAGCAGAAGAAAATCTGAGTAAGGTCCATTACAGCTCCTGTATTGGTTAGTGTTTTCCCGAGAAACAGAACAAATAAGATCAATAGGTAGACAGACAAAGAAATAGATAGATATAGATAAGGATAGGTAAAAGGATATCTGTTATGGGTATTGGATTATGTGATTACTGAGGCCAAGGAAGCCTCACCATCTGCCCTCTGAAAGCTGGAGGCCCAGGAAAGCCATTGGAAGAAGTTAGCCTGAAGTCAAAGGCCTGAGAGTCAGAGAAGCCCATGGCATAAGTCCCGGAATCCAAAGATCCCAGAGCAAGGAACTCTCATGTCCAAGAGCTTCAGAGAAGACAGACAATGTCCCAGCTTGAGAAGAGACATCATCTATCTTTTCTTCACCTCTTTGTTCTATTTTGACCCTCAAGGGATTGGATGGTGACCTCTCACATTGTTCAGGGTGGATTTTCTTCTTCAATTCAAAGAATACTGATTCAATCCAGAAACCCCTTCACAGACACACCTAGACATAACATTGTCTCAGCTATGTGGGCACCCCTTAGTCCCGTCAAGCTGACTCTGAATGTGACCATCACAGCTTACCTTCTGTGTTGAAGTCCTGAGAGGAACACATTTCGCCCTACCTCAGATCCTTTCTGCAAGCAGCCTCCTCTTTCAGGGATGTTCTTCTCTCTTTGCCTCTCTTCTCAGCTTTTCCCTTCCTCCTCAGATCTCCACGTAGTAAACAATTTTCAGAGTTACGAAGATATGCCTGACCCTCCCCATGTATCACCTGAGGTCTGTGTCAGCATCTACCGCTCAATGTTTACTTACTATAGACCTTGTTTCCTTCCCAGCAGCGAGCGATCTTAACTAAACTAAGCAGATTGACTTTTTTTCCCAATTCTTCTTTTTTTTTTTTAAGGCAAGACATTACTGTATTGCACTCAGGACAAAGTGCATTGGTGTGATCATAGCTCACTTCAGCCTTGGACTCCTGGGTTCAAGTAATCCCTCTCACCTCAGCCTCCAGAGTAGATGGGACTACAGCTACGTGTCACCATGCGTGGCTTAGTTTCTTTAAAAAACAACTTTATTAAGGTATGATTGACTTATAATTGCAATACATGCTTAAAATGTATGACTTGATACGTTTTTACCTATGAACACATTTGTGAAACCATCACCACAATCAATAAGTGAACACCTCATCACCTCAAAAAGTCGCCTTACTCCTCTTACAGTCCCTCCCTGCCCAGGCATCCTCAGACAGCTGCTGATCTACTTTCTGTCACTATAGATTCGTTTTCATTTTCCAGAATTTTATAGAAACAAAATCATAGAGTGTGTCCTCTTTTGGGTATGGCTTTTTTCATTCAGCATAATTATTTTAAGAGTCACTGATGCTGTTGCATATTTCAATAGTTCGTTCTGATTTGTTTCTAAGTGGAATTCCATTGTTTGAATTTTCCATAATTTATTTGTTCAACTGTTGGTGGACATTTGAGTTGTTTCCAATTTGGGGCTTTTATAGATAAAACTATGATTATCCATATCCGTGTCTTTGCATGGACATAAATTTTCTTTTCTCCTGATTAACACCTTAGAGGGGGAGGACTGGATCATATGGCCAATGTATGCATAACTTTCTAAGAAACTGCCAAACTGTTTACAATGTGGTTCAACCGTTTACAGGCCTATCATCGGTGTATGAGAGTTCCAGTTATTTCACAGTTTGGGTATGACCAGTCTTTGTTTATTTTAGTTATTCCAGTCAGTGTGTAGTGGTGTCTCATGGTTTTAATTTGCATTTTCCTTATGACAATGGTGTTGAACATCTTTTCATGTGATTATTTGCCATCTATAGGTCTTCTTTGGTGAAATGTCTCTGTTAAAATATTTTGTCCATTTTAGTGGGTTGTTTGTTTTCTTATTGTTGGGTTTTTAAAGTTCTTTATGTATTTTGAATATAAATCTTTTATCAGGTATCTGCTTTGCAAAATTTTTCTATCACCCTGTGACTTGTCTCTTCATTCTCTTAACAGAGAAAAGAAGAGCAAAATCTAATTTTTATGAGGTTATGTTACCAGTTTATTTTTCTGCGAATTGTATTTTGGTGTTATATATAAGATAGTTTTGCTTAATCCAAGATCACAGAGATTTTATCTTTGTGTTCTGGGAATCTGATAGCTTTACTTTTTATATTTAGGTCTATGTTTCATTTTAAGTTAGTCTGGAATGTGGTAAGGATTTAAGTTCTTTCTGCATATGAATATACAATAGTTTCAACTTCATTTGTTGAAAAGGTTATTCTTCCTCCAGTGTATTTCTTTTGCTTCTTTTAAAAAATCAGTTGTCTATATACACAGAGCTTTATTTCTGGACTCTGTTCCATGTCATTCATCTATTTGTCTATCTTTATGGCAATACCATGCTGTTTTTATTACTGTAGCTTTATAATAATTCTTAAAATCGGGTAGTGTCGACTTTCCAGGTTTCTCTCTTTTTTCCAAATTTGTTTGGGCTACTTTAGTCAGGTCCTTTGTATTTCTATAAGATTTTAGAATTGGCTTGTCAATTTCTACACATAACTTGTTAAGATTTTGATCGATTGAGCTATTATCAGGTCATTTGGGGAGAATTGACATCTTAATAACACTTAGTCTTTTGACCCATAAGCAAGGTATGTATCTTTCCATTTATTTGGGTCTTCTTTAATTCCTTTCATAATATTTTGTTGTTGTCAGTGTGAACCTCTTTCACACCTTTTGTCAGATTTATCGCTAAGTATTTTAGATTTCTGGTTGGATTGTAGATGGTATTTTCAAAATTATAATCTCTGTTTGTTGTTAATATATAGAAATACAATTCCCTTTTATATATTGCTCTTGTATTCTGCAACCTTGCTAAACTTCCCAGTTCTATTAGTTTTTTTGTCGATTTTATCAGAAATCTTGTCGTCTGTAAATAAAGACAGTTTTACTTCTTCCTTTCTAATCTGGATGCCAACTAGACTTTAGGTTCCATGAGTGCACCATATATGGCTCCTCATGTTGCCTTAGGGACTAGCAGGGACTTGCTGCATGGTGGGTTCAGATATACTGATAGCAGAGACAAAAAGCACAAGCAAGCTCTTCTCACACCTCCCAGACAAGTTTTGTTAACTTAAAGGAATCTACCTGTACCCAAACAAGCAGTTGTGAAAATTTCAGAAAATAGGCATAGTCATTTGGCAAGATAAAAACAAACATTCATTTAGATATCTGTCCTTTGAACCAAATTATCCATCATCTATCAATCTATCTAGATGTTTCAGAATGCAGTAAAAACAGGATATGTGTGTAAGTACATCACCGCAGCCCAGAGATGGATCTTAAAAATGCACTCTGGTCTTAAAAATACGCTCTGGCTTGCATTCTAAGTTTCATTCCTACTTCTTTTGTGACCCAGGAAGCACTCTCATTCTGTAGACCCATGAAGCATTCTTGTTCTACAAGGTCAGTGAGTCATTCAAGGCATATTTGGGGAGCACTTACTATATACCAGTTCATTTTGTTCACTCTGGCTTCTCAGGACTTGGCATAAATTTCCTGCTCTCAGGGTGTTCACTTCCTTATAGGGCAGAAAGAGAGATAATACAGATCCATATCTATGTTCATATGTGTCCACATATCCATATTCATATCTGCACCATCGTCTAATGGGAGAGTCCACGAAAAGAGTGTGACAGATTCATCCTTGATTCTCTTTTCCCTAAGCCCACACCCACAGGGCATTTGTTAAATTGGGAAGACTGAAGAAAGATCAGGTTTTAAGAAAAGAAAATAAAAGTGTGGCAAGTCGGAGATGCCTAAGAGATCCTCAAAGAGGCAGTTGGTCTTAAAGAGCAGGCACTTAGAGAAAGTGCTAAAGTTGTGTCAGAAAGGTGGAAATGATAAGCACATAAAAAGTGTGGGTTGACAAGAAGCGACTGAGGGTATGCATGTAGGAAGAGAAAAGAAGAGAGTGTGTTGGGGAGAAGGAGGGAGACACAGCAAAGGAAAAGTAAGACTGACGGAAAGTAGGACTGACAGAAGAGGAAACATGGGTGAAGGCTGTCCCCTGAACCACATGGAGAAAGAGTTTTAAGAGGAGGGTGTTGTCAGCTCTTTCAAATACAGTTGAGAGACTGAGAAAGATGCAGATAGTGAGCTGATTATTAGATGTGACTCCATGGAGGTCATCAGGAAACCTGCCGAGAGCAGTATTGGTGAGTGGGTGGGGTGATGGCTCGTCAGGCACCTGGGTGCTGGCTATATTTTGGAAGTCTTGAGAACTGTGGCTTATATGACACAGTCACCTCATAACTCCTTTCTAGTGCTCCAAATTGGAAAAATGGGTTCGCTCTGATTGAAAGCTGATGGAATATGGTCATCTAATTCACCTTCCTTGTGAATTGTTTTATTTCAGTGGGGTTATTTCACTTTCTCACAGCTTTTACATGAAAAAAAAAAATAGAGCAGCACAGGTCATTTAAACTGTTTTCTTACACAAAGTGCGAGGGATGAAAATAAAAGCTAATATTTCAGAGTACTTCTACTTAAGTGTTAACTTATTTGATCCTCTTAACTCCTGGGAGGTCAACTCTCACCAACCCATTTGCAGGCATGGAAGGTGAAGCATAAAAAAGCCATGTGACTTGTGGGCTTGGACTGGAATTCAAGCATTTGCCTCTGGAATCAAATTCTGAATCAAACAGGCAGCTCTGCAAACATGAACAGAGATGTCACTCAGAGGCACAGCTCACATTCCTTGATGCCTACACAATTCTGCTCTAAGAAGACCTGAATAGATCTATTTTTAAAAGAATGACAACTTCACATTTTCCGTGATTATTTTTGCTTTGGGTTTAAAATGGTCAGTGGTGTAATTTAATATTTCACCTTTGTTTTTACATAGCAAAGCCTTATTACAGGAATACTGTATGTTTGGCTTAGAACTAGGTCCTGGAAACACATTTAAAAGATGCCTTCACATCCTGAGATGCCTGTTGTCTAAAACTTGGGAAGCTGTAAATTATTTAAAGAAAAATGCTTTACATTATTGGTGATACAGGATCTCAAAGCTTAGATACTGAACTGTGAAGGCCACACCCCCAACAGATTTTCAGTGGGGGTCAGCAAACGGGGCCAGATTGTAAATATTTTAGACTGTGTGGGCCACACAGTTTTTTCACAACTACTCAACTTTGCTGCTGCTTGAGCATGGCTGTGTTCCAATCATGCTTTATTTGTGGACTCTGAAATGTGAATGCAATGTAATTTTTACTTGCTACCAAATATTAAACTTCTTTCCCCCCCAAACTATTGCAAACATAGACATCATTCTTAGTTCACAGCCATATCAAAACAGGTGGCAGTCCATATTCGGACTGTATTTTGCTGACCTTGACTTACAGGCCTCCAGTGATCAAGGCTGGGCTTAGGAATGCAGACACGTGGTGGTGGAGACTGCAAACCAAAGACTCAAGCAGTGACTGGACATGCTCATCCCAGAGAGGATGTTTCTCAACTGTGACTTTGAGCTGTAAGCTTTGTTGTAGGTTTTAATGGGAAACAGAGAAATCACAGTGGAAAGAAGACTCTTAGGGTTTGAACAGTGTCCCCTCCAAAATTCAATGTTGCTGATGTGATAGTGTTAAAAGGTGGGGCCCTTAAGAGGCGGTTAGAGCATGAGGGCTCCTCTTTCACAAATGGATTAGAGATTCTACATAAAGTGCTGTGAGATGTGGGTTCACTCTTTTTCAGCTTCTGCCATATGAGGACAGAGCAGGAAGACCCTCGCTAGATGTCAGTGCCTGGATCTTGGATTTCCCAGCCTCCAGAACTGTGAGAAATGCATTCTTGTTCTTTATAAATGACCTAGTTTGAGTTTGCTTTTATGGCAGCACAAAACAGAATAGGACAAGAGTTTCTTCTTCTCAATAGTGCTGCAAAAGTCCCAAGGAGCCTCACTGGTCTGGCTAAGTGATGTGCATATCTCTGAACCAATTCCCATGCCGTAGAAGATGGAATATGGGGTTATTTCTGTGCCCACTTACCATTCTGGAGTAGGAAAAGGAGGAAGAGAAAACCCTCCCAAACACAAGCAGAGAAGGGAGAAGGGGTAGGCTCCAAGTAAAAATGGAAGCATTTTCTCCAAGAGAAAGTGAAATGGATATCAGACAGGTGAAAAAGACACAACCGCTATTCATTACAAATGCTTTCCTGAGAGGGAGTAGGTGCACTGGCAACTGGATTCTAAAACTGGAGGAGACCCACAGTTTATTTGAGCTAGCAGAAGGGTACCACACACAGGGGCTTCAGCTGCTTATGCTTGAGACAGACAAGACTAGGAAGCATTAGTGATCCTTGGATTTTCTTTTTAACTTTTAAATTTTTTATTTTAAAATTGTGGGGTACAATTCGGGGTTAGGTATACAAATATTCATTATGCAGGTACCATTGTTGATGAGATGTGCCCCCCAATTCCCCAGGCAGATTCCCACTACTGCTAATCCCAACTCCCCCCTCCACTGTCCCGCAGTTTACCACTGTCAATCCTTTTCTTATAGTATTATGACAGTTTCTCAAGGTCCACTTATGACTGAGAACATGTGATATTGGTTCTTTGTTTCTGTGAAAGGTTGCTAAGTCCAGCCAGGTTGCTGCGAAGCTCATGATCTTGTTCTTCTTTATGGGTGTGCAATATCCCATTGTGGATTTTCAAATCTGGTGCCCCAGCACATCAAAAGAAACCAGGGAACCACCAGTAGCTTCTGTTGCTAAGAAAAGGACTGAGCTCTCCTCAGTTTGTGCCACCATTTCATAACAGAAAGGCCAATTTCACATCCCCCAAATAGTCACAGCATACTGTCAGAATAAAGGATGGTCCCATACAAGGAAAAATAGTTGGCCACTATCTCAGGCTGAGATCCCCAGGAAGCAGGCTCTGAGATGGAGATGACTGCGCAGACGGCATGCAGGAACGCTCTTGGAATCAGCCCCGTGGGGAAGGGATGAAGGCGGGGGTGCTGGAAGTGAGGCTGCAGTTCAGGGAGCTCCGGAGCTGCAAAGGCCTTTGAGTTGTCTTCGGGTGGGCTGGGGGTGGGCGGTGACACATCTGCGGCCAGTTCTTGCATGAGTCTGTTTCATGGTGCAGGGTGTGGCCTGGGCTAGACTGCCCTTTCCAGCAGAGGTGATTTTTAAGGAGGGGTGACAGCAGAGGACTGACAGCTGAAAACACTCCCACTAGCCAGGCAAAGTCCTTTATTCCTAAAGGGTTCTGTAGCACAGCTTCTGAGACAGCAAATGAACCCCAACAACCAATTTGCGTGCATGAAAATACTTACACACACACACACACACATGCATGCACAGGCTCACACATGCATACTGCCCTTGTGTTTCTCCTTTCACTTAGGACAAATGCTTTTCCAGCATTCATGAACTCTTCTTGTGATGTCCACAATCCGTCTGTCCTTTGAGAACTCACACTTTTCACAACATCACGTGGTTCGGGTGTACCTGGCCCAAGCTCCTATCTCCAGTGTGGCCTCTGGGACTCAAGCCTGGCCAGGCAAAGTCAGTCAAGGAAAGCCTCTTCCTGAGATGGCTGGAGAAGCGGCTCTTTCTTTCCACTGACTTTGCTGGCTTGGTGGATGTGAGCCACTGAGAGCCACTCTGCCACCACATGCGGACTGTCCACCCAAGAGTGAAGCAGAACCAAGAGACGAAAAAACAGAGCTTTCTTTATTTCCTTTTTATAATTGTTCTTGAGATATTTTTATTGTGGCATAATTTACATACAGGAAAGTGCATGAATCTTAATTGTGTAGCTCAATGCAGTTTTATATAATCACACACCTGTGAACCACCACCCAAATCAAGATATAGAACATTTCGGCATTCCAGAATGTCTCCTTCCAGTCAGAACACTCCCAAGAAAAACTGTTATTTTTGAACTTCACATAAATAAAATCGCTCATATGAAGCATATACTACTTGTGCCTGGGTCCTCTCAGGATGATGCTATGGCGTTCACTGGACTATGCTATAGAGCCATCGTTTTAGTCAGGTTTTCTTTTGTCTTGCTGTATAGTATTTCTCTATATGAATAGATCTTATTCTATCTGCCTGTTCTACTCTTAATGGACATTTGGATGGCCTTTGGTTTTGACTTATAATAAATAAAGCTACTCTCAGCAGTCTTGAACACACCTTTCGGTGGACATATGCATTCATTTCTATTGGGCTTAGACCTAAAAATGGAATTGTCTTGGATAGGGTGTGTATTTGTTCAGCTTCAGAAGGCACTGCCCAGTCATCTTCCGAAGTGATTGTGCCGACTTATGCTTCCACTAGCAATGTATAAGAATTCCTGTTCCTCCTCAACCCATAGTTAGTGACAGTAAAACATGGTGTTTGGATGATATTTCTTGAGCTCTTGCATCAATTTGCATTTGAAACTAAATGACCCCTGGATTTTTCAGTTAGGTAAGGAAGTACACCCATTTTCCCCCTTCAACCAGAATGCACTGGGTTTCTGTAACTTCAAATGGCACATGTCCTGATTAAGCCAACAGTGACGCCTTTCGTGGAGACTGGCCCACTTCTGGTGTGTGGACCAATTCTGGTAGAACAGATGGAGAGTGGCTGTGTCAGTCCACTCAGGCTGCAATAACAAAGCACCCCAAACTTCTTTCCTATAGTTCTGGAGGCTGAAAGTTCAAAATGAGAGAGTCAGTGTAATCAGGTTCTGGAGAGAGCCCTTCTGTGGGTTCCAGACCACTGACCACTCCATGTGTCCTCCCTTGATGGGGAAAGAGAGCATGCTTTAAGGTTCTATTTATAAGGGCACTAATCCCACTCATGAGGATGTCACCTTCATGGCCTATCCCCTCCAAAGACCCCTTCTAATGCCATCACAGGGAGGATTAAGATGTCAACATGTGAATTTAGGGGGCCACTAACATTTGGTCCATAACAATGACTTTCTAGTGGGGTAGGAAAGGGTGGGAGATGTAGGAACTTGGAGGAGGTCATCCCAACTTTGGCTGTTGGACATAATTTGTCTCAGACTGGGGTTGAAGAACCAGAAGACTTGCATAATCAAGTGGAAGGATCTCACCAAGGTCTAGTGGGGACTTTCCTCTGCATAACCAGAGAGCGAAAAGGTGCAGGCTCAGCCAGGTGGAGACTGTGTCCGGAAGGATGGGTCAGTTGGGTTTCTGTGGAGCTCTCTGTGCTGTGTAAGGTCCACTCACAAGTTCAGCTAGAGTACCGACTCTCTGGAGGCGTGAGGAATAGGTCAGGACCTGGCTGATGAGGCGGATTCATCAGCACAGAGCAATGTGCCGAACCCGGTGGGATTTGTACAGGAAGAGAAAAGGCAGCCAGGGAGACCCAAGGAGCCCTTGCTAGCCCCAGAGGTCCAAGAGCCCAAGGAAGATGGGCAGCAAATCTCTGACTTCCCTTGGCGGTCTCCGGTTTGGGCCCAAGGGGCTGGAGCTCCTCACCTTTTTCTTTGCATGTGACATGCAACCGCAGTGTACAAAGCACTTCTTCATTTGCCATCTTCCAGGGTCCTCAAGGCAACCCTCAGAGTCAAGTTGGGCCGGCGCTATGAATCCCAGTTTACAGATGAGAAAACGGAGGCTCAGAGAGCACAAGCAAGGTTTTCAGACTCTGGGTCCAGAATGCCATCCTCCACCTAGAATGGCTGCTTTCTTTAGGAACCTGGACTTGGAAGGCATTCTTTAGTGGCCTTTAGGACTAAGAAGGACCACAGAGCTTGTGAAGAGAAGACAGCTAGGGCTGGCAGGAGCACTTTTTGGCGGGTCTGACATGTGGGACCAAGCATGGATATACCAGGAATTGGACTCCTAGACCGTGGGGCCGAGCCTGAGGTACTGTGGAAAAAGAAAGACCTCTGAGGAGACAGAGGGCCTAGAATGCCTCAGGTTTGCTCTCTAATGGAGTCTGTGGGGTCCTCTGAGAGCGAGGTCCAGCCTGGCACTGACCTGTGAAGAAAGACATAAAGTTCAGGAAGCTCTTGAGTCACCTGGAGATGGCCTGACCCCTAGCTGAGGGCCAGTGGTCTGGAAAGCTGTCTGTTCTGGAAGCCCAGTGACTCAGAACTCCAGGCTGGGAGCCCTGCCGTGGGGGCAAAAGACAACATTTGCTCCAAGGTTTCTGGCCCCTCTGAAGGGCTGGTGAGTGCGAGCAGGAAGGAGTGACAGTATCGGGGAGGAATGGAATTGCGGCGGCTGTGCGATGCTATAAATATTTGGTTTGAAACAGCAGAGACATTCAAGATAAAAGTTAAATAGAAATAAAAGCAGTCAGATGTTTATTATATGCTGCCATAAAATTCAAGAGCAGCCTAAAAAGGCAGATCAGGATTTGTTTAACAAATAAGAGGAGAATGAAGGAGGTAGAGGTTTGACTGCAGAAGGGTGTATTTGCTCTAATTTGGACAGTGACGGGAGCAAGCGGGAATGACGCGGCCCTCACACTTGGAGGATGGGTGTCCTCAGGTGGCTGAGGAAGGTGTGGAGTGGGGTCCTCCCACGTCTCAAGGCCTTAAAGAGACCACACTTCCCCTGGCTCTTTGTGTTCCTAGCCTGTGGGAGAGGGTGAGCCCTGGGAGCGGAGGATGGCCTGGGGGACTGGCTTCCTAGACTTCCCGGTCCGGGGGAGCACAGACAAGGTGGAGACACAGTGCACATGAAGCTGGTCCAGGAGGTACAGTTGCCGAGGCCACGAGACTGACGGTGCTTTCCTTCAGTTCCACCACCTCCTCCCCCGCCAGCGCCTCACAGCGCCACCAGACTGCAGGCAGCCATCAAGGGAGACTCCGGTCCACAGTCAGAATCTCAGAGCACCTCAGCTGAAGGGCCCTTACAGAGCCCTATGCTAGTCCATGGGGAGGCAAACTTGTTTGCATAAAGGACCAAATGATAAAGGTTTTCAGTTTTCTGGGCCATTTCATCTGTGTCACAATGACTCTGCTGTGGTAGCCCGAAAGCAGCTGCAGACACTCTGCAGATGAAAGGGTGGGGGCGAGTTTCAATAAAACCTTATTTGCAAATGCAGTCTGTAGTATGTCTGTCCCTTTTCTAGCACAATCCTTTTTCCAGATAGGGAGACTGAGGTTCAAAGAGGCAAAGAAACTTTTCCCAAGCCTCCCAGCCAACTAGTAAGGGAACTGGGAGAAGACCCCCACAGATCCCAGGGAGCTTGCCCAGTTTAATTTCCATTGCATCCAATGAGAGACCCTGGCTGTCTTTCTACCCTGACACGGAATTGTACCTGGCTTGCTGTGGGGCTAAAGCCTGGAGGAGCTAGAATGTATGTGAAATGACTGAGTTTGTCTATTTCTAAAATTAATTTTGGAGATGTACTTTTTCTGATTTGCTGAATTGCTCTTTACTGAATGCAAAATGCAGCACCAGGGGGCTCGATCCCTGGTAATATTCCAAGAGGCATAAAGAAAATAGGGAGACTCTATGGTTTGCAGAATAGCGATCGCAATGTTGCTTGAATGTCAGTCCTCGCCTGATACAGTGTCCCTGGCAACTTGGTAGAAGGCAGCCTCATCCCATGGGCCTCAGCCTTGGTTTCTCGTCTGGAATTTGGTTACTGATTGACAACATTCTGGGAAATACTTTGGGGAAATTATGTAAAGAGAATTGCAGTGGTTTGAGTAGTTGCTTCCAAAAAGCTATGTCCATGTTCCAGAACCTAGACATGGAACTTATTTGTTAAAAGGATCTTTGCAGACATGTTTACGTAAAGATCTCAAGGTGAGATCATTTAGGAATATTTGGGGGGGTCTTTAATTCAACGAAAAATGTCCTCATAAAGACAGGCGAGCAGTAGATACACGGGAAGGAGAGAAGGCCATGCAAAGGCAGAGGCAGAGGCTGGAGTTATGCAGTCTGAGAAACACCTGGAGCCGCTGGGAGCTGGACAAGACAAGGAAGGGTCTCCCCAGAGCCTTGGGAGTTTGGGACCTTACAGACACCTTGATTTCAGACTTCTAGTTTCCAGACCTGTGAGACAATACATTTCTGTTGTTTCAAACCACAAGTTAGTTGTAATATGTTATGGCAGTCGCAGGAAACTAACGCATGCATTTGATTTTGACACTTAAAATTGGCAAAGAAAGGGCAAAAGACACAGGCAAAGGAGGGCGGAGCTTAGTGAGCAAAAGGTCAAGGCTTTTTGGAAATAGACTATCTAGTAAAAGCACTTGCTAATGTATAAGCCCAGGCAAAGGAAGCAGTCTGACTGGAGGAGGCACTGAATGTCCAAACAAGATCGTGTCTCCAAATGAGAGTTGTTTCCACAGCCCCACATAAAGGGAAAGGACAGAGGAGAAACTGTAACCAGGGGGCTTCCAGAACCTACAGAATCCCGTTTCCAGAGAGGAGCAGCATGCACTGGACCCTAGGAAATCACAGATTTTCGGTTCTCACCCCAGAAAGCTTCCAGAGTTTGCAGCAGCCAGCTGTAGTCAGGTGGCTCTCTCTCAGCACAGCAAAAGCACTCGCTGTTAAGTGCTAGGCTTTGGACTGTGGTCCTAGTGCCTATGGCAGGTGATTCTAGAAATCCTTGGGAGAAGAAGCAAGTACCCAAATCAGGGACACTGTGCATTGCATCCCAGATGGACGGAACTAGTTCAGGAAGCAGTGGGGGAAACCAAAAAAGTTCATCAAAGCATGTATTCAGCATCAGTAGGGTAATTACCTCTCTTATTCCAAGGCAATCTCATCAGTAGACACTGTCCCTACCGCTCCCACCCAGGTTTTGCTTCGGTCATTTCCCCTGCCAAGAGGCCTAACCAGTCCCTCCCTGGGTCTCTCAATCATCCTTCTTCAAACCCACCACCCGGTACATGCCCAGGCATGTCAGTGGGGCCTCCCCTGCCGCACACGTTGGAAACCCCTGTCCCCAGGTCTTCAAACTCCCCTGTCACTCCCTCGTGAAAACCAGATTAAAAGCTCCCTGGGGACCAGATTGGATACACTACTGTGTCCCTGTCTCCCCAGAAACACAGTCAAGGGTTGGGTACATGAAGCCGGGTTTATTCAAATTCACGCACCAAGGTCCATGGGGCACCTTCATTCCTACTCCGTTTTGGAGCTGAGTGACAGACATAAATATGATAGGCCAAGCCTGTGCCAGCAGAAGCTCATGCAAACTATTTGCTTTTAAAGCGAATTTCAGCTATGGAGCTAATTTAAAGCTCATTTCAGGCAATGAAGCCTGTGAGGCAGGACTGTGGTAGGGAGAGGAGGCCTGGAGGCTCTTTGGGAGGAGGTGGCCATGGCCAGAGAGGCATCTTTGAGGACGTGGTATGCACTCTGACATGCACAGTCTAGAAAAGGACCGCCTTGGGGGCTTTGGGTAAGGAGCACTCTGGTGGAAAGAAGAACAGGTGCACAACCTGGAAGAGGCGGGCGCTGAGTGGGCGCCAGGTCCAGCCGGAAGCCAACAGCTGCAGCCCAGGGCCCAGCAGCACAGGAGGCGAGGCAGGAGATGGAGAGCTGGACAAGGCTATGCAAAGTGGCCGGATTCACTGCCAGCAGACGGGAATCCAATGGAGGGCTGGGGGTGGGGAACATGGCACAACCCGATTTGCCTTTTCAAGACAACACTCTTAGGGGGCGGCTGGAGGATTATGAGGAGAAGCCAGCAGGCAAGGAAGGGCACTCCAGGCAGACACTGGAGGCTTGACTGCTTGGCCACGGTCAGGGAGAGAAGAAGACAGATGTAGGACAGATGTGTATTTGTGGGTTGATTTTCATAAACACCTTTTGGGCCAGCCGGTTGAGCCATGGTTACCACCTTTTCATCCCACAGCTGTGGGCTGTGCTCCGTAGGATTTTCCACTCCTCCTTGAAAGGAAGGCAAGCTCCAGGATGGCTTGTTGCAAGGACTTCTTCTTTGACGGAGAAGGTCTCCAGCCTCCAACCTTTCCCAGAAGGTCTTTCCATGGGAAGCCAGTGTCCTGGGTCCAAGCCTGATGTCCCAGCAGCAGAAAACCCTCACTCCTTTCCTGAATGGTCACCCCTCGATGTCTGTGGGGTTGGAATATAAACAAAAATAGAGGATTATACAGAATTTGGCAAACGTTTATTAAGCACATGTGCACCCACAAAGTGCTAAGCACTGCCAGTCAAGAGTAAACAACTGTTGCTTTACTCTAAAGAACTGTCCACCAGGGTTCAAGTCCTGGCATTCACGTTAATTAATGGTGTACTTTTGGGCAAAATATTGGAACTTCTCTACCCTTAGTGTTTACATACACCAAATGGGCAGTGATAACTAATATACTAGATCCTTGTGATAATGAAAGGCAAAACATGTGTGACTGCACCTATGATAAGTAATAGTTCTTACTTAGTGGTTGCTACGGGCCAGGCCCTGGTCGAAACGCCTTGTGAACTTGCTTTCGTCACTTGTACAGCAAGCCAGGAGGTGCGATTGCCATTTTACAGATAAAGCACCAAGAGCCGAAGTTACTTGCCCAAAGCCCCAAGGCTGGGAAGAGGCAGAGCTGACTTACATCGGGGCCCCTGGGTCCAGTGCCCGTGTTTTCAAGCGTCAGTGCCACTGCCTATGAATCCGGACTCCTACTTAGAGCCCAGGGAATATCTGTGGAATCTGAACCCAGGATTTTTAGCAAGTGGGTATTAAGGCAACTAAGAGAGGGTCATCTGCCTTGGGCGATGTGTTGTCACGTGTAATAAAGATAAGGCACACCCCATGCACAGTCCCAACTCAAACTGACATGGGAGGAGAAGAGCGCCCCGTGGAGCACCATGAGCAGGAGAAGCAGGAAGACAGGCGCTGAAACCCTCGCTCCCAAGCAGCGGCTCCTGGCGAGTGGCTGGCTGGGGCCTCCTGAATGACAAGGGGCCCGGGCTCCATTCCTGCCGTCTGCCTGGAGGCCCCTGTGGAGCCCTGTGTTTTCGGAACACCACGGTGGCGAGGCGCTGAGGAATCACAAAGCTGTCACCAAGAAATGTCTGTGGGTCCAGGGTCAGGAAAGTGAAGAGAAACTCAGGCCTCGAAGGGTGACTGACAGGAGACACCTCAGGGTTGGAGGCTGGTGTCCAGGGACCGGGGGGTGGGGAGAGGCTGGAGGAAGCAGATGGGAGGAACAGGGAAAGCTGCAGACAGACTGGGCTGGGGCTGGGGTTGCATGGTGGGAGAGGAGACTGGCTGGAAAGGAAATTAATTATAGGAGGAGCCTCGTGCATAACTGGCAGCCAGATGCCCCGATGGGGCTGCACAGCACCTCACAGAGACAAATGCAAGCTGCCATAGGCTGTCCTGCAGCCCCGTGCTGGTGGACTGGCTGGCGGCAACCGCATCACATAAATGACAAAGGCACTTGCTGAGCAGTGTTTTAATGTTCCTTCACCATGCCAGTGCTCAGATGGAAAAGATGGGACCTGTGTTTAGTAGTGAGGTGCATACCAAGCCCAAAGATGTCATGGGCAGAGCTTGGATACCCCTCCTTGGGTGCTGGGTAAAGTTTTCACTTTAATCAAAAGATGCTTTCTTCCGTGTCGAAAATGGACACGACACAAACTTGACATTTAAGCAGAAAGCACCTTTTTCCCTTCTGATAGATTAATTAATTCAGAGAAGGTGTTCTGATTCAAATATCTAACAGACTGCTCATAAGTCAGACTTTTGTGGGAAGCTTGCAATTTTGAAGTGGTCACAAACACTTCCCAGGGGTGACTTCTTCAGAAGCCGCATCACTGGTAAAAGTCGGGAATGCACCCAGCTTGGGCTCCAGACCAGCCCTTCTCAGGCACAGGGGAGCTCTCCAGCCTGGTCCATCACC
Source organism: Carlito syrichta (assembly GCF_000164805.1). Classification (NCBI taxonomy): domain Eukaryota; kingdom Metazoa; phylum Chordata; class Mammalia; order Primates; family Tarsiidae; genus Carlito; species Carlito syrichta. The sequence goes on along the minus strand of NW_007233867.1, from coordinate 378,362 downwards.
TCCCAGCACAGTGATCGCAGCTCGCCCACATGTAGTCGAACATTAACCCCGCTCCCCTCCTCTTCCAGCCTCTCCATGGGCTCCTCTCTGCACTGGAGCAGCCAGGGTGAGGTCCCAGTTCCACAGAGCTTCCTCTGGGTCATGTTTGCTACCTGAGCCAACATGTCATGGAAATCCCCAGAGACCCCCGTGCAGCCGCCATCGAGTGGGGAGTGGGCTGGCTTCCACTCAATTTGCTGAGGCTTGCAGGGCCTGGAGCCACTCACTTGGTCCATGCAGCTGTTCTCCAAGGGACCACGCAGAGAATGGAAGGCAAAAGGAAAAGCAGGCAAGGACCTCAGGGAGGATGAACTTGGCCTCTGGCCTTTTAAGTTGGCCCCAGCTGGTTTGGAGAAGGATTTGTTTTATGATCCCAAAACAGCCGTGTCTGCTATTTCTTCAGGAGTGCCAGCTGAATTTTGAGTGATGTCACTGACTGCTTTGGTGGGCAATACCTAGGAATTAATTCTCACAGGCCAAGGAGATTGAAGATATTCTAACAACAAACAACCACCACTTTAAACTCTAACTCAAGGTAATGTTAGATCAAACCCTACATAGATTTAATAAAATGTCCTTCAGTGGACTTTCTCATAGTATCTCCTTGTGCACAAGAGCTATCTCTTAGTGGTCAGCTGTGGCTTCCTCTACCCAGTAATTTGTTCTTCTCGGGACATGTGAGCCCCTGTTGTCACCCCACCATCTATTTGCTTCCCGAGGAAGCATCCATGTGTCGGGCCCACGTGACACTACCCTTTATTGGTTCAGCAAGGAACCCCTGACCAAGCTTAGCCAATCGTGCTGTTGCTTGAGAATCTTAAAAAGGAGACCGAGAAAAAAAGAGCCAGTATTTTATATTTTCAAAGTTGCTGGGCCATATGTTTTGGAGCTAAGGGCATGCTGGTAGTTTGCTTGATTTTGCTTTGGCCACAAAGGCAAGTGAAGCAGCAACAGCAGGGAGCAGGGCCGGGAAGCACTCATCCGGAGAAGGGGGCGGGGGGAAGAGACGAAATTTACTGCTGCTGTTGGAATGTCTGGTTCTTATGGTTCTTGAAACCCAGCTGGATTCTGGGGGTGGGATCAGTCAGACTCTCCAATGTCCCTATAATAACACCCCTCCTTCCTTACCCTCACGTGAGTTACAGCCAAAAGGGCTCTGAGCCCCGAGAAATACAAACAGCCTGGCCATCTTATGCTAAACTAGAGTTTGCCCCTTTCTTCCTCTCCTGCTCCTGGAAGTCTGGAGAATGTCAGAACCAGAGGAAGGAGTGACAAAGTCACTGGATGCCAGACTCTTCATCAATGCTGCAAGATGTCTCCGGTCTCACTTCTCAACGACGAGGGAGCCTTAAATGAACTCATGCTTCCTGGACTCCAGCTTAGCATTGTCCTTCTTGCCAGGGGGGGACTGAGAGGGAGGGGTCCACTGCACTAAGAGACTTGGCAGGGGTGGCGATCAGATGTCACAGTACGATAAAGCCATCAGACTTTGGCTGTCATCAGGAAAGACAGAGACATTTCTGCTTACAACTTTCAAAGCTTCCAAACTTTGCATGCAAAGAGAGAGTGTTTCTTCCACCTTAAACTATAGGATGGGAAGATATGTGAGAACAGAAAAAAAAAAATGTGTGTTGCCATGAAACTGCAAATCCCTGATAGAAGTCTTCCTCCTAACCACATCGTGCATTGCTAGATCACCCAGCTAGCCAAAGAGCAAGACGAAGTGCCCTCTCAAATGCCACTGTGTGCATTACCTGCATTTTCCCAGGCCCTGCAGAAAGGCGCTATGATAGCCATTGCCCTCAGGATTTGCTTCAGTTCTCGAGTCGCCGTGCTAGGAGAAAACAAAAGCCTCATTTGAAGTCTCTCCTGACGGCTTTCCTAAGGAAGCTGTCCCACAATGCCTCAGTGAGGTCTAGCAGCCGCGCTGACTAGCCCCTGCTGGACAACTGTCAGGTTGGTTGAAGGATATTAGAGGGAAGTTGATCATGTGTCAACGCTCCTCAGCGCCCACTCACATCAGGGAAGTGATACGGCTGTCACTGTGGCCGACGAGGCGACTGGCAGGACAGCCACATTCACCAACCCAGCCGTCCAATTAGATGCAAGGGCCCGACCCTCAGGTATGCAGGAAACAAGGAAGGAGGGCTGAGGAGGGCGCCACTCCCGGTGGCATCTGGGACTTCTGAGGGTCCTAGGCTGCATCCTCACCTGCCTGTGGCCCACTGAATAGACCAGGGATGCAGGGACCCACAGCCCCGTGTTGCTGCTCCTCCACGTCTGTCCAACTTTCTCCCGTCTACTTTTCCTTCCCGTCTTTCCTCCCATCATTCCTTTCTCCCTGCCTCTCTCTCTCCTCTGTGTGTGTAGATGAGGGTGGATTGTGTGAAAAGAATATAAAGAAGAGGGCCTAGAACACCTCTGGGGAGACAGTAGGAAATATGTGGAGTTTGATTAGATGCTGAAAGAAAAGTCAGAGTGTGGCAAAGAACTCTGTATTGCTTTGTTCTAAATGCTTTTAAGAACACTAGTGTGGTGTTTGATTAAGCAACATCATCCATTTGGAAACAATGCTCAGTGTAATAACATGAAGGAGTGTTGTTGAAAACACTGCTCTTCTGATTGAGGTCTTTCTCTTAAAAAAAAAAATACATAAGAAAAGGCACATGTTTTCCTTGATTCAGAAGTTGAGCTGTTTCTGGGTATTTTCTGGAAGCCACAGCATTGATGTAGGAGGTGAGTGTCTTAGCCAGACCTCACCCCTGCCTTGCCTTGTTACTAATACCAGGTAGACCTGCAGACCCAGTGAATGCCAAAGGCCCTGAGAAACTTCTTTTCTCTTTGTTTGGAGGTTCCTGGTGTAAGCATGAGGATACTCACCACTTGCACTGTTCTTTGAGTGTGCTAAAGACTTCCCAACCTCTCAGCTCCTCGGCTTTTCACTGGAACGCTTAGGGGGTTGCCATCCCTCCCACAGCAAGGAAAGAAGACAAAGTCCTAGTGGTGTTGGCATCTCTCCCAAATGTGTGCAGCCAGTAAACGGTGGAGGCGGGAACTGAACTCACAATTCTTGATTCCGAGGTTCCTAGAAGCTGCCCTTCGCATCAGTGCTGAAGACTGCACGTTGCAAATATACCACAAGGAGATGATGACCAAGCCTTCAGTCTGTCACTCCCCCCTGGACACACCCCTCTCCAGCCAGTCCCTCACTCTTCCCTTGCTCACTTCCGACCCCCAGGACTCTGCTTCTGGAAGGCCCTTCCCCTCAAGTTATCATTCTTGCTATCCCCTGTCCCCTACCTTCTACGCAGCTGGAAGTACCCTCTTTCCTCTGAACTTCCAGCATGCTTGATGTAAACTTCCCATCCAGTAATTTTCACTCTTCCCCTAAGGTCACCACCATCCACACAGAGAGGGCACATCCACACTTTGGCCCTCCCAAGTGAATCGCATCCACTTTCAGATTTACAGATTACGAAGAGCTACTTATCAGTAACCCTTTAGGGGAGTGACTGGGTTCATGTAATTAAGAATTCACAATAGGAAGTCAAGAAAATACCAGAATATGCAGAACTCTTCTAAGTCTGGCTGGCAGCAAGGTGCAGTGTCTGTGCACCTGGACCCCTGCAGAGCATAGGTCTTTCTGTGACTTTCCAGAATGTCACTCCAGGTTGTCTCGTGAGTATATCACGATATTTAAAGGATGCCAATCTTGCTTTTTTACTTTACAAATGGCATTAAACTTCGCTTCCTTTTACCCGTTGGCTGCAGTCTGTTGTTGAACTCCACAATGTGTAGCGGTACACATTTTTCACTAACGGCATGGCTGACCTCTAAATTAAAATTGTTTATTTAAGTTGAAGACTTGTTTGCATGGTAGTTTCAACATGAATCATCTCTGCTGCTAATGCTAAAACCGATTTATACATTATCCAAAAACTGTGGTGCTTGTAGAGCCATACTTCATGGGTGATGGTCTGTCAGTGAATTTGTTCTATTTAAATGGCTTGCAACATATTATCAAGGTAAATGTAGTAAAATTGCTGGGCTAGTGTTTAGTTTATGAGGCATTGTTGTATAAAATAAAACCAAATGCGTATGTGCTCCATATTCATCTCTCGTTGAGTAAATAACACACAATTTATGTGTGTTGCTTGCGACTTGCTTGTGTGGTTCCTCTCCACTTGTTTGTTATCACCAGATCTTTCACCACAGAAAAACGCAGAGCAGGGTGGCTGAGGTGAACATGTGGCCATGTCTAAACAGGCCATTGTCAGGACAGTTGGAGAGCCTGCCCTCCATGTTGGAGGGCTTCTCGTCTTGCCCCACAGTGACCTCCTGGTCCCCTCAGTGAGGTGGACGGTGGAACCATCTCCTGGCTCATCGGCCACTCAAACCTGGATCTATTTGCAGATCTCACCCTCATGATCCCTGTGAACCAAAAACTTGGGACCACCCACAGCGCTTGAAGCTGAACTATAAAAATAGACATAAATGTAGCCTGAATTGATCGAGCTTCTTTCTTCCCAAGAATGTCCAGAAATTCTTTCACTTCCTTATCTCACTTAACCTCACTGACCTCTGCCTAGGAGATTGAATGTGGCATCTCCATGATCTGGTCCCTTTAAAAAGTCCACCCCCTTTCCCCTACCACCCCATTGTAGAGTCAGGCACTGTTTGGGACAGGCCAGGCTTCCTGCCTGGGGCAGTGTGGTGTCCACCTTGTTTGGGGTCAGAGAATGCATTTCCTAAGAGAAACAAAGGTAAAAATCAGGGATGTGAATGCAAAAAAGAAAAAGAGAGAGAGAAAAAAATTGTCTTGCAAGCAGGATCCCCTGGAAGAAAAAAAATTCCTAGACATTAAGGATGCTTAATTGGCTTAATTTACTTACTGTGACATTAAAATATGCTTGTTCTGGCCTTGACACTTCTTCTTGATGTCCCGCCCGGACCCTGCATCAAATGCAGCTCACAAACAGGGGGACTGTATTTTAAAGTGAAGGTTTGAAAAATTAACTGTTCTCCTTTTGCCCTTTCAACTCCCAGATGGAAAATCCCACCCCGATTAGCCAATTGATTTACTCAAAAATAAAAACACCAACTTCCACTCTTCTCACCCACCACTCTTCTTCCCTTGAGGCTTCCTGACCAGGTGAGGGAGGTGCTTTGCTGCCCAGATGGCAGAGTCTCTTGGGATGCCCAGGACTAAAGCAGGAGAATGCCCTGGGCTTTCTGCTAAGCCCGGTACCTGTGCCATTACCTCCTCTCTCCTCCCAAGAGCCCTAGCGTTTGCCAAGCGGACGTGTCCCTTGGGTGAGCACCACGGAGGAGACTCTGGTGTGCAGGTGGCCGGCCACAGGCTCAGACCAGAGTGGACCCTGACTCACAAGACATGGGAGGAGGTAGATGGAGTTGTGAAAGACAGGATATCTGATGGTTGGAGAAGCGCTTCCATCCACATCCTCTGGGTGTCATCCCTTTGAGTATCGAGCTTAGGGAGCACAACATTCCGGGTTTTGCTGGGATCTAGAATTGCTGCACTGAGAGCACTTAAGGACCACAGGGGACCAACAAACACAGGGGACCAACAAAGCTCTGGAGGGGTGAGGAGAGCCCTGGGGGGGGGTCTGGAGACCTGTTCCTTGTCAGCCTCAGCTCCCCAGGGACTTGCTCTGTGGCCTTTGCTGCCCCTTCCCCTGGCTGGGCCAGTGAGCTTGGTCTGTTCAGTGAGATGTTCTCTAGCGTTGCATCCGATTCTCCCACCTGGATTGGTCTGATCCATCTCCACTCCCTCAAGGTCTTCCTCGCCCCAGTCCTTCCCTGCAAAGACTGTTTGTCCCAGAAGCAAAAGGAGGGTGGGCTTCCCCCAGGAGAGAATGCTAGGCGAACAAAGATGTCAAACTCCTTTTCTCTATCAGGGTCTTCCTAAGCCCTTCTCACACCTTCCCCGCTTCGTTTTCCTTGACAAGACAGCCATCATGTTTATTATTTTTATTTTTTATTTTTTTTTGAGTTGGAGTCTCACTCTGTCGCCCAGACTGGAGTGCAGTGGCCGCTCCCGGCCACCGCAGCCTCGACCTGCTGGGCTCTGGCGATCCTTCCGTCTCAGCCTTCCAAGTAGCCAGAATTACAGGTATGCGCTACCACGCTCGGCTGATTTTTTTATTTTATCGTAGAGATGAGGTCTCACTGCCCAGGCAGGTCTTGAACCCACGTGCTCAGGCAATCCACTCACCTCAGCCTCCCAAAGGCGCGGGATTACAGGCTGAGCCACCGAGCCCGGCTCCATCATGTTTATTTTTAAAAGTACACACACATGGAATGCTAAAATTATATTTGTTTAAAAATATAAATATAAGGTCATAATTATTTTGGGGGTGCACTGTAAACATCATGCACGATTGATTGATGCCCAGTTCTGTTGGCCGTGTGAGCGATCGCTGCATGGTTTCCTATGAATTATCAGTTGAATCTGAGGGCTCCTTGGGATTCACTCCCTGGGTACCACTGCCAACAGCTGCAGGCTACTCTGTGGATTCTGTCCCCTTCCCTCCATCCCCCCATTCATAGTACCTACCCCCATTGTTAGTCTGCATTTTCTTTGTGCTTTTATTTGTTGGATGGCTCCATCTTCCCACTGGCCTGTGAGCCCCCTGAAGCCTGGGGTCAGGCTGTTCTGTTCAACACTTATTCTCCTTGTGCTCAGCACAGAGTCTGGCCCCACACTGATGTTCCCAGATCGAATGAGTGCCAAGAGAAGAGAAGAATAGGGTGGAGCAGGCTCCAGGCAATTCATAGCCACCAGAGCCCAGGCCTGGCAGCCCAGTAGAAGCCGCTTCCGAGGGGAGCTCCGGTTAAACTTCACTCAAGAAGGGTCCGGATGGGCCACATTTCAGGACTGTGGACACAAAGCCAAGGACAGGATGGGTCATCCCACAGGCTGCTGGGCAGCTCAGGAAATCCTGAATCCATGCCTGATAGCAACAGCCCCACGCTTTCAGCTCCCCTGGAAGGAACCTTGAATCCTTCACACTTTTCCCTGAGGAGACTGTAGCCGGGAGCTTTCAAGGCTCAAGATTCCTCCCCAGCCCACAACTGTTGGTACGTGAAGAGCAGTTGGCATCCCAGCAGATTCCCATGAGCTGGCCCGCCCTTGGGGGAGACACCCTGTTCTCCTGTAGTGTGCCCATCCACTGTTCTTCTGGCAGGCCACACGGGACCCACAGATCAGCCTGCACTGCTCTCCCTGACTTGTCTGTATTATGTTCATTTGCTGGGTGGTGATAAATATTAGAATAAAATAAACCAAAGATGGCTGGTGAGGGCTCTGTTAGCTATCTTTATGGTTTCCACAGCAGCTGAATGACAGCTCAGCTTGGGAGCAAGCAGTCTCTTTTCACCAAGTAAATTTAGCCTTGGGAAAGATGAACATCAGCTAACTCCTGAGCTATGATGGTCGTTGCCAGTCAGTAAATCAGTCAGATTTTAATTACTGGACGGATGACAGGGTGCAGTGACAGGTTGCAGTCCACGGGAGAGCATTCCTTCAAAGCCGCTTGAAAACCAGAGAGCACTTCAAGAGGAAAAGCCCGGCGAGCAGATCAGGGGCCTGGCTCGAGAGGAAGGTGGGGTTCCCGTTAGAACTATTTTAACCACTTCCTGCTTGGATGTGGACGGAGCAAGGAGAGCAGGTCGTTGGTCTGTGATGGAAACGTTTCCTCCCCACCCCCCTTTTAAATTCGCCCCTTTCCCCTCTTTTCCTTCAGCCCTGTGATTTTTAATAGGTTCCTACAGCTCTTTGCCTCAGCAGCTGTTTCGTGCCAAGAAAGCCACGGCAGATTTGTAAAGTGGCAAACCCTGCTAATTAGTTAGATGAAGTTGCCTTTCTGACAGTGGCCCTGGCGTCGGAGAAGGTGACATACCTTAAAGTGACTGCACAGGAGGCCTCTCCATTGTTCTCGTCACACTCATTCCGTCCTTATTACTGATTCCCTGATAATCACCCTTCCTCGGAAATCCCACCCCGAAGCTGCTCATTCCTGGCCTGGCACCTAGGAAAAAGTTTCCTGCCTGTGATGGCACACCCCTCCCCCCACCACCAGAGATCCTGTGACCTTCTCTGGGAATGCTGTCCCCCTCAGCGCCCGAGAGGTGGCATGGTGGAGGAGGGGCTTGGGATGTGTGTGTTCAGCAGGTCACCCAGGGGAGAGGGCCACTCTGGGGACACTGAGATGTGCTGCCTCAGTGAGCCCTGTGATCCTGCCTGCTTGCAAAACAATTCTTGGCAACTTGTGGACTATAATCTGAATGAAGGCCAGGACCCCTTCCTGGTGACGGTGATGGTAATCCTTCCTCCCAGGAACTGCAGCCCAGTCAGGGAGAGCCGAACCTCTTTCTCTTCGGCTTCATCACTGCCCCCTGAGAGCTGACGGGGCTCCTGGAGAGTACCTACTGCAACTTCTTCACCTTGCCGATAAGAAAATGAGGCCCCAGAACGAGACAGGGCCCCTGCTTCCCGTTTCACCCACTCCTACGTGGTTCTGGGTCGGTCCGCCATCTGCAATAACGCTCTGTAACAAACAACCTTCAAACCTCAATGGCTGACAACAGCCAAGGTGCGTTTCTCACTTCAAAGGTTGGGGCTCTCCATTTTGATATCCCTGTGGGTGGGATGTAGGAACTGTGCTCTAGACTGCAGATCCAATTCAGGTCTGTCCCATGGACCTCTCATTCCAGGGCCCAGACTGAAGGGACAGTGGCTATCCAGGGCAACTTCCTCTCCTGCCTGACTGCAGGAGTAACAGAGGGCAGGCCGAATCATGCAAACATATGTGAAGCCTGTGGTTCCTTCATGTCCGCCCAACCTCCCCTGGCCAGAGGGGTCACATGGCATAGTCCAAAGACAAAGGGGCAGCTACTCTATGGGGAGGGGTGGCCAAGTCACATTCCAAAAGCTGTGGACATACACATCCACTGCAGGGCAGAAGAATAGGAAGCAGCAATTTAATCCATCACATGCTTACCTGTCTCTACCACAAGTGAGTGAGCTTTCTGAAAGGCAAATTGAAAAAAGTCGCTTCCTTTTCTTCCTAAAAATAGTCAGCAACTCCTTATTACCACCAGAAGAATTTTTCAACTCCTCAGTAGGACTAAGTATGGCCTAACCATCCCTTGGATACCTCCTGGAGTATTAGACCCAGTCTGACCTAGAAATCCCCTTAACTAGCGTCCTCTTCACCACCTCGGACATAACCAGAGCTGGCCGTCCCTTCTGGAAGACACTCTGCTCGAGGCCCATAGCGTCCTGTGTGCTCAAGACTGGGGCTCACTGGTGGAATTGAATGTTTACCAGGAGTCAGATGAGTTTATTCCCAAACCTGCTTATGCCAGGTTTACTTGTAATTGTCATTATGCAATTTGATAAATTGTGCAAATTGATCAAATAACAGTGAAAAAATTAGATTTTTTCTTTTCTCCTGTGAAAACTAAGCTGAAGGCTTCAGAAAGACTCAATACAGATGGATTGCTGATAAAAGTTTCGGCTAGAGACTACAGTACAGTCTTTGTCTGAGCCAAATGAAGATGGGACAGATTTTGCACTTAGGAGGCTGCACGAAGGTTCCTCCACTTCCCAGAGTCTGAAACTGGAAGTTGTGAGTGGCACATCCCAGTGCAGTGTGCAAGCAAGAGGGCAGAAGCCCATTCATAGACTCTTTCCCAAAGGCTCTGGGTTCAAAGGTTGGGGCTCTCCATTTTTATATCCTTCCACACAAAAATTTGATCTCCATTTCTGTCCCAGCTCACCAGGGGAGACCTGCCAGCTGCGTTAGCTATCAAGTTCCTAAGACTGGGGCCCAGTAGATTCTGCCAGTTGCTCTCAAAGTCATCAGCATTGGAGGGGCCCTCCAGGCCCAGAGACAGTTAGATCCACCTGGGCTGTGAGATGTGTGTCCCACGTGGAGAATGTGCTTGGGCTTCTCTTTCCCGCTGTGGGCCCAGCTCGGCACTCCAGCCCACACCATCAGTCACTGAAGGGCTCTGCTTCCCATGATGCCTCTGCCTCCCCAGAAGGCCTGGGCCAGAATAACAACTGGGCCTGGGAAATAATTCCCCCACAGCCCTCCATGAGGATTCACATGTGTGTATCTTCTTTTGGGGATACTGCCCAGGTCTGCAAATGAATGTCTGCCCCCAAAGGGAGCCCTGCAGTGCACTTGGACTCTGATTTGATTTTAGCACTTTACATTCAGCTTCAAAAAATAATTGCAGTATCTAGACTTCTGGGGAGAGAGCGGTGTAATGGAAATACAGTATTTTCCGAGGATTAAGCTGAGCAACTTCCAGTGAATGGAGGTCTCTCCTTGGTCTCTGCACAATTGTAAATATAATTTTTAATGAAATAAAGTATAATGCAAATGATTATTTATGCTTCGTTCCCTTATTCCAAGTAGAGAAAAACCTAACCAGTGTTTCTGCTTTTCTCATTTCCTAATTCCTAAAGTAATTTAACAAAAACAAACAAGTAAACTGAAGGGGATGGTAAAATAATCGGTAACTCTCAAAAGAGAACAGCAGTTTCTCGGCTTTTAGATTAATTCATTTTGTTCAATGCAGATGTGTTAAATCTATTCATATCCACATATTCGAAATGAGTTATTTTACTACATTGTTGTGCTGTATAAAATGAGTTATTTTGGTGAATTAAATGCTGGGGTGTAATTTTCAAAGGAAACAGAGGTTTGTAAATGCAGTGCAATGTATGTCAGTGTTTCAATGTGATTATTAAATATCACAGGAAATATATCTCATAATCTTTACCTTTTTTCTTTTGTCTTTTTTAAGAATTGTGAATGCAAGTTGTGGTGCAAATGGATATTGCAACTCTAAAAATATCAAAGAAAATGCCACTATCATGTTCATGGAATCGTACCACCCTCGAAGGATGCATATACTGTGTTTTGCTAATCAACATCAGAGCAACTCAAGCAAAGGAGTACTGGACTCTAATATCTTAGAGCTTTCTCCAAACAACAGTGAGGGTGGGTGAGGGGGGAAAGTAATTAAGTACCATAGAGAAAAAATTTCCATAGGTATTCAATTTGCCAAAATGGTGGCCAAAGAAAGTTAAATAAGTTGATTAATGCATTTGGTAGAGATTTATTGTTTCTTGGTTTTAAAACACTTTGCCTAGACTTGAACATGAGCTCGGAGATTCTAGGCCCAGAAAGAAAACAGGTGGAGACTTTCTCTCTGTTAGCTCAGTGGCCAAAGTCACTGTCACACACCCTCCCGCCCCCCATAGGCTACTGTATTGCTGGGCCCGGGCAAGGCCACAGAACCCTCCTGATGTTAGCATTCCAGGCCACTATTACCGATCCATCACAACTGGCATGCACATTGAAATCTATTTTTCTGCCTTGAATGAGACCAACATGCTCATTTGATAGTGTAGACGGCTCTTTTCTCCTCCACTCCAGAAGTCCTTAAAATATTACCCCTGCGTATGGGCGCTTCCTTCTGCGTCAGTTGTGGCTTTGGGCATCAGCAGCCCACCTTGCTTGTTGACATTGACTAGATAGCCCAGTCACGTGAGCATGGGAAAGCAAAACTATGAATGGGAAGAAAGAGGGGAACACAGCCCAGACTGTCTTGGGGAAGGAAAGCTGGTGTTTGGGAGACTCGGGTCTACTCTTTGTCTGCCTCCCACAGCCATGTCCTACTGTGAGTGAGTCTGAATGCTTATGAGGATACAAAACCAAATATGGCTGGTGCTGCATAGATGCCTTCTCACATTTTGAGTCAGGATTTTTAAAAATCAAGAACACTGCATTCACATCATTAAAAATTAGGCCCTTGATTTCTCCATGTTCTTTTGTATTTGGCCGCAGATTGAATGCAACAAGAAAAAGAGGAAAGAGTAAATGCAGAAAATAAGATAGAGAGAGAAAAAGTTCAGGCGAGAAAGGAGAGCACATGGTGGTATCTATTCCAAGAAAATCCTTCCCCTAATTCCTTTATCAAATAGACACAATAGAAAATCAAGAAAGGAAGTAAGAGAGAGCTAAGGAGAAATTTTTACTTTAAAAAAAATCTCCTTGGTAGAAAAGGGATAGCTGAGCCCTAAGCCCATTGTTTCAGAGCAGAAGCCTCTCCCCTGTCCTTTGCTTATTGCATTGACTCGTGGGTGAACTGAACAAGGAGATGGGAGAGCAGAGCTGCTTTCTGTTGCCTCTCTTTCTTCTCCTCATTTAAGTGGGAGCTTGAGTGATTTGGCGGCTGGATCTGGGAACCTGCCTGCCAAACTCCACCTGCTGAAGGGACTCGCTCCAGCTGTTTTCAAGAGCTCCTCTTCTGCAAAGGTTTATCAGGGAAAAGAGAGCTAATAAAAAAACATGATGAATCAGGAAGCAGAGGAGGACTGGGGAGCTTATGGTAATAAGCTTCTTGCTCTTGCTTCCCTGGGGGAGCCGACCCCAGCTCTGGCCAGGCACCCACCTGGATGTGAGCCTGCAGAGTCCAGAACCAGCAGGGCTGGGCTCAGAAGCCACCTGCTTGGGTCATCTATGCTGACTTGAGTTTTTTTTGTTTCCCCTTGTGAATGGGCTCCACTGGGTCCATGAATACTACAGTGCAGGGGATTTTGATGTTCACGTCCTGCCAGGATGAGCTTGGGATGGGCAACGTGACTTTGAGGTATATCCTCAGTGGTTTTCAGCCTCATGATGGCATTGTCTTATCACACTGAGTACAATTTTACAAAGTGAAAGACATTTTTTTAATACAATATAGATTCTAAAGGTAAGCTAGCTACTTCTAATACTCCTTCCTAGATTCAATGGTGTCCTCTCACGCTGGAGGGGAAAATGGTTTGCCCAAGTGACTGGGAAGCCACTATGAGTTTCCAAGGAATTTTCAAGAATAACTTTGACACAAATGACTTTTGCCTCTCCTCTAACCTTCTGGTCTCCAGGTGTGTTTGGCATGGGCTCAGAAGAACTAGAGGGTGTGGGCACTGTCTGGCTCCTAGATTGTTACAGTACAAGAAAGGGGCTTTGTGAACCAGGTCGCAAGCCCACTCATGTATTTCTTTGCAAATATTTCCTGGGTATCTACTGTGAATCAGGTTTGTCCTAAATGTAGGAACAGAAAGATGAAAAGATAGTCCCGGCCTCATGATGGAATAGCAACTGCTGGTACACAGAAATAAAGGAAGATGGGGGTAATAAGTGACTTTTCATCACATTATCCCCTCACCTGAAACTTGCTGTGGATTTTCTGTTAGTCATCTCTTTATGAGCTTGACTAATAACTACACACCTTATATGTCCCATGCCCTCTGCAAACCTGATACTTCCTGGAACAGAGGAGTCAGAGGTCCAGCACTGGCTCATGACATTTAGAGGTGGAAGGAAAAGGCCTGTGTCTGCATGGTGCATTGCAAAATGAGGGTCTGGGTGCCAAGGTGCATTTATTAAAAAATATGTACTGAGCACCTATTTCATTCCAGCACTGAGCTTGGTCTGCAGGATGATAAGATGAAGAAATATTGTCATGTCCTTAAGAGGCTTACACTCAGAAGACAGAAAAATAAAAACCATCATTCAAAAACAGTGTGTGTAGTGGCTTGCTAAGGAACACAGAAGAATGAGGGACAGCCGGGCTTGGTGACTCAGCCTGTAATCCCACGCTTTGGGCGGCTGAGGTGAATGGATTGCCTGAGCCCGCAGGTTCGAGACCCGCCTGGGCAACTCGGCGAGACCTCATCTCTACAATAAATCAAAAAATCAGCCGGGCACAGAAGCGTGCCTGCAATTCCGGCTACTTGGAAGGCTGGGGTAGAAGGATCGCTGGAGCCCAGTGGGTCGAGGCTGCAGTGGCCGGGTGACAGAGTGAGACTCTAACTCAAAAAAAAAAAATGAGGGACAGGAGTGTAGCCTGAGGAAATTAGAGGAGGCTTCCTGGAGGAGGCGAGGCTGTTACCAATGGACCTGATTGTAAATTGCCTCTTTATGTGCCTAAAGTTCCTTCCTTTTATGTTAGATCTGGGAGGGCAGGCCAGCATCAATGGGGTTCCACTTGGAATCCCCATGCCTCCTTAGTTGATTCTTTGCAGAGCTATGGCAAGAGGTCTATGGGGCAGGGAGGAAAGGAGGGCAGGGCATTTTAGCCAGGAAATATTTAGGAAAGTAGAAGCAAAGGCCCAGAGCCAGACCGTGTGAGATTGCTTAAACTGGAGGAGGAGAGCGCCCCCAAGGATCTGGAGCAGATGTCTGTGGCCTCCCTCCTGCAAGGATATCTCTTGGGTCTGGTCAGCACCAGCACATTGTTTACAAATGACTTGGCCCCGCCCACCACAGGCACTCCTGCATGCTGCAGTCCCTTCCAGACCAAGGCAACCCTTCCGGTGTTACGCTCAGTCCATTCCCACTTCTCCAAACCTGCAGAGGCACAGTACCCCTTGGCATAGGATAGGTGCTCTTATCCTTCCTAAGGACCAGGCATTTTGCACCTTTCTGAGCGAGGTGTGTGGCTTCTCGCAAGCTGATTCTCGGCGTTACAAACTACCCCACTTGTTTGACTTGCTCTGTTATTTTCCTTCTCCAAGCACACCCCCCCCCCCGTGTGAAACACACCATGAGGTGCACTTTTGGAAGACAAGCAGGAGTTTCCTTATCTTCCCTGTCAATACCCTGCTTCCTCTGTGAGGCCCTGGGCGAATTTCCTGGGCCCAGCCCAGCGCTGGCTTCTCCACCTCTCTCTGGCAGGTTTCAGGATTTTCAAACATGGGTAGAACAGGTATTTCCCAAGACAGCTTCTACATATGTGGCAGGGATCTCTTTTTAATAAGGGCTTTCAAAAGCAACCTTCTGCTTCTGAGCTTTGCAAAACACGGCTCTATAAAGAGCGAGAGAGCCTCCTCGCAGCAAGCCTCGTTAGCCTCCCTCGCCACTCGCTTCCTGTTAATTCCATGATTAAACATCTTGCCCCCAACTACACGAGACATTAGACGAGAATGGAGGAATCCTGCCACGAAACCGTGCGTATTTAGGAAGAGGAGTTTTTTCATTCCCCCCCCTTTCTCCTCACAAATAGGAGATTTACAGTAATTAATGCCATTTAGTTTAATCCATAAATGTTTGAGGAAGTGATGCTATTTGTTTTAAGTACTACTCTCAGCGAGAAAATGCAGAGTCCCCTCCAATTTCTGACTTTATGCTCAAGAGCTAATGAACTGAATTCTTAGTAAACATTGGCAAAAGATGCAAATGAACAGATAGAGACTCCAAATGCAGAGGGACACATGAGGAAGAGATAATTTTACACGATTGACTCAGTAACCTTTTTGGATCACTGAAATTAGCGACTGATGAATCCACCACGATGAGCATTTATTGAAGCTTTTGACACTTGTGCATTGTTTGTTCTTGGTTTTATTCCCTCTTTCTTTCCTTTCTTCCCCCTTCCTGTCTACTTGTTTTTCCTTTTCCTTTTTCTCCTGGGGTTAACAGTTTCTAATACATTTAACTGCCGGTCCATCATCCTGGATGGGTCAGAGCTAGTCTTTATGGACTTTTAAAATTAATACTAGACAGTTCTCTCATGACATGCCCCTGCTTCTGCTGCTGTGCTTGGCTGTTTAATTGTAGAGGTGGCCTCTTGTGGCCGCATGCTCCCAATGTTTAGCAAGGGTTGGAAATATGGATGTTAGGAGAAAAACTGGCAGATGGCTGACAAGGCATTTTTACTCATAACACACCAGTAAAACTTTAACTCAGAAGATTTAGTGCGAGAGCGTTCCAGCCAGCAAGCTGCAGCCATATGCAGATTTTTTTCAAACTTCTAAACTGATGGTTTTGCAAAGTGTGCATAAGCAGCCTTTATTGATTATGATGTTAAAAATTGAAAGCGTCAGTATCATTTAGCTCGAGACAGTTTTAAAGGAAAAATGAACATTCGTTTTCATTATGAACTACCAAAAGGCCAGGGGCTGGTGAGGTCCACATTCATTATTTCTTAAATTCCAGAGAGGAATTCTCTCAAATAGGTGTCTCTTCAAAAAAAAAAAAAGGTGCATTTGAACGATAGGTATCAAGCTGTAGTTCACTAATTCAAGGCTCCATGCAGCTCACAGGAGCAACTTGTTGGCCGATTGTGGGGCACAGCTCCTGGCCTAGTCTCAGCACATTGGAGATGGTATTTATAATGTATTCCATGTGTATTGATCTCACCCAAAACTATGCTAAATAACTCAGGCTCTGACAGGAACCCACAAAACTAGGGTAGACCCGCTCCGAGGTCCTGGCACCTGTTCTGATTCATCTCAGTGGTTGCGAGGGCAGCTCACCTGGAGGAGTCAGTTGGCCTCAACCTCCAAGACATCTTGTGTTTCTTTGTCGGTATGTGTCCTGCTGAGGAGGAAGCCGTGTTTGAGACTGGGCGCACAGATGACATAGACAAGCGTTCCCTCTGAGGACGGCACAGTCTGGGGCCATGGGACATTTCCTCCTCTTCTGGGTTAAACGTGAAAAATGCCCACAGGCATTTGTTTCTTTTACAGCTTAGTGGTTTAACATTTTCTTCTAAAATGGGAAACCATCGCTACATTGTAGAGAAAAACAGCAGTGGCAGCAGCAAAAGACTAAGGCAGAAGGAAATCACCATGCTTTACCAAGCCATTCAAGGAAGGTCTACCTAGCACTACAGGGAAGGACAGACTCCGTCATCTCTCGAATTTCAGCATTGCTTCTTTCTCTCTGCAAATACTGGGGAAAGTAGAGTGTGTGAGGATGATTCTGAAGCACAAGAAGCTCCATGTTACAAAGACAGCAGACCTGCCCTGTGTGGGCAACTGGAGCAGGAACATCTGTTTCCAGCTACGACGCTAACATGCTGCCTGATGCAATAATCCTGAATTCTAACGTGGTTTAAGCCCAGACTTTATGTTAGGAGTTAGGATGAGTGCTGTTCTCGCGTTCCCTAATCTTTGCAACCATCTTATTATCTCCATTTTGCAGACAGAAGAGTTTATTTTGAGGAGCATTGGGCCATTTGATTGCCAGTGGGCAAGTAACTTCCTCCAAGCCTCCCAGAAATCCTCCTGAGAGTTCCTTTCTTTCTAGGAAGACAGGAAGCACTGCTTTGTTGAACAGTGAACCTCCCTGCTCACATTACCAGCCTCCTTTACAAAGGCACAAGCAGGCCCACTTCTTTGGTCTCTCACCTCAAGTCTGAGGTTGAGGGTCTGTCCTTGCAAGAGGCACTGAAGACATAAGGTGGGTGGATTTGTACATCACGCTGGTTAGCCCGGAGGTCAGTTCTCCAAGTATCAAGGAATTGAGCGGATATTCTTTTCCAACTAAATGTGGGTAGCATCTGCTCTTGAGAAAATGATACTGACTCACAAGTTTTCTGGAAGCATTGGATGAGTATTAAGTATTTGAGTAATTGGAGCAGAAAGAGTCATATTTAGAGATGGAACCATCTCTCCCAATCGTAAGACAATTCCTCCTCCCGGGCAGCAGACAAAGGTAAATTTGTTACGGAGAAGCTAGGGAGCATCATCGGGACATTTTACAAGTTTAATTACCAGAGAGTTTAATAGAGAGCTCTCACCCACTGCCCTGACAAGCGAGGAAGTAACTGGGCCAGTATCAGTCAGATTTTATTTTCTGTAGGATTGGGCTATCTGATTGCCAACGAGTCCCAGCTTCCGAGGACCTGGCTCCTCTCCCTGGCTGAGGGATCTAAGGCAGGGTAAACATTTGCACAACCACCAAAGCAGAGCCCTGAAATTTTTGTAGGAAATTATTTTGGAGAGTGGACAAGCGTATATACTCTGGCACAAATAGCATTTTGTTGGAAACATTTTTTATCAGGGCCCCACAGGCCCCAGTGGGATCAGGGGTAAGGGGCATAATTCTAAAGTCTACATCTGTGAAGGTTGAGCCGTGGCATCAAGGGGTGAAACTCTGACTTCTCTGGGCTCCAAAAACGAAATTGAGACCATTCTGGCTTATGTCCCGTCTGGGATTCAGAAAGTGCTCTAGCCTGAGGGATAGCATGAGAAAACCAGGAGGAACCAGAAGGATCATTCAATATCAAAATGCCCCTTAACTCTTCAAAAGCTCCAGGCAACTCCAGGGGTAGGATAGACCATCTTTATTGGTCCAAAGTCTGCATTAACTAATGCTTATTGGATGGTGAATTATAATAGAAACTCTGTTAATGTGTGGGAGAGCCACATGAATATCAAACAAATTCATTATGATCGGTGCTATTACAGTGAATACCAAATGAGTTCATAATGATGGAACAATGAAAGTGTTACCGATAGATTTTATTTCTGTAACAAATCCTCCATGTAAAAGCCCCTCCTGTAGTGTTAATTCTAATACAAGTTTGCATTGAATATTAGCCTCATCAAGTAAATTATGTTTTTCAATAGCCCACACAATAATGCTCAGGGTTGTGTTTGTGTTATTTGGTTGGTTGTTTTGGTTTGGTTTTTGCCACCATGATAAGCCCCGACCCCACAGTTTCCAATCTGCCAATAGAGTTTGATGACTACTCGAAAGGGGTCACATTTCCCTATGAGTGTCCAATCATTAGAAATCCATTTAGTATTCAACGTAATAACACTAATGCAAGAGGACAGGATGAGTAAGAAATTCATCTTGCATTCATATAGATGTGATATGGACATCCATCTGAAAGAGTTCCACTCTAATTCAACATGAGTTTAGCCCCAGTTAATGGACACTTTAAAAATAAAGCATTGCTAGAGATGAAGGCTCAGTTTCTCTTGATGGACATTTGGAGTTTTGTGAAGTCAAAGTCATAATGTCAAGATTTTTTTCCAATCAGTCTAAAGACGTTGGGAGTGTGGACAACGATGCTCCTCTGGGCCAAGGATCGGGAGGCACAATTGATCTGAAATGTATTGATAGTGTGACAGCAAGCTGAAGTGCATTAAGAGTTTCCTGTACTCCGGAACCTGAGCTAAATGCTTCAGGTGGGTTATCACTGTGAGGCAGAGAGGTAAGTCTCATTTCCAACCCAGTTTACAGTTGAAGAAATGCAGGTTTAGAGAGGTTTGGGTCACGTGTTTAATGTCTTGCAGTTAACACGAGGCAGAGCCAAGAGTCGAGGCTGTGTCCCCATCCACTCTCCAGAGCTATCTCTGAGAATGGTGGTTTTCCTTCCAAGACCCAGCCAAGCTTCAGTTCTCAGCAGATATTTGAATGAATGCCTCATGGGAAGGTGCCCTCCTGACCCAAGCAAGGGACAAACTCTGCAGAGTGTTTAAGTAACACCTCCAGCTCAGGCATGACTTTTTTGTGTGTACCTTTATCGACTGTTTCCATGGAGCAAATGTTGGTGTCCCAAGAACAAAAAGGCACCCTCCTGCATTGCATTGCGCCATGCCATCTCCTCGTCCTCATCATACATGTGCAAGTAAGACTCGCCAGTGCTCCCAAGCAGGGTCCTGAAGAATCCTGCCCAACCTTTAGCATCAGAAAACAAATCCAGTCATTTTCTGTTGTTTTTGATATTGGTACGACACACCCAAATGCCTCACGAAGGACAGAACAACCTCTTGGCAAAACACCCATGAAAATGCACTTAGAGCCTCTGCAAAAAAAGCCTGTGTGCACGTCCAGTCACACCCTGAGAGCTCTCTGGATAGAGCGCAACACACACATGCACGCACACGCACGCACACGCACACACACACCATCTTAAACTGAAAATCAAACTGGCTGATTCCCAGACTTGCAGTTAGTTCCCTATCAAGAATTAATGCAATATCATGCACACACCATTACTGAAAAATTCTACGCTGTTTTTTGCCAAGTGTTCCTATATAACAGTTTTATCACAAGTCTGACAGCCTCCATAAAAATTCCAGGCATTCTATATCAACAGCCCTCTTTGTACTAAGTTATTAAACATTAAATTTTTATTCGTCATTTGTATTCTGTTATGCAAAATAAGCTCCTTGATAAGATGTGTCTTCTTAATTGGGCCCTTGATGCTTCTTGGATCGGAGTTGTCAGATTAGCTGGAAGAAGAGGCACTGCGTTGAGCCAGCTAGCTACCAGGAGACCAATAGCTTTGTAACAACGATATTAAGTTAGAGAGGCCAAATGGAGGGCAGCGCCAGGCTCAGGTGAGGGTTTGCATCTGTGCATGTCTTATGCTCAGGCACTTTTCTCCTGGCATCAGCAGGGCTGATGGAAATAGATTTGTTTGTTGTTTACAGCATGCAGCTGTGGGCAATGCTGCATGGGAGTTGTATAAGATTGAAGCAAATTTGTACTGAGACTAAAATATTGAGCTTTGCTCCCGTCAGCAGTCTCTGGAATCTTATTGTCGAAAACTTTATCTAGTTGTAACCTTCCCCAGGGTGATTTTCATTTGCAGCTGCCCTGTTCTGTCTCTCATCTCCTGTCCCCCACTGCCACCACAGCATTAGTACTTAGCGGGAGCCAGCCAGTCCCGGCCGGAGCTCTGGCTCCTTCCTGACAGGGCCACACAGAAGGACCTGGCGACAGGGCGGCCATTTTCTCTCCCCAGCCCTTCCTGCGGCCACACACCGCCGACGGCTGTCTGGGCCTGGCTGGACAGGCTCTGAGATGAGGGAGGCTCCCTTTCCAGTCGGGCGTGGACGGCTCAAGAGCCCCGGGATATCTGAGCAGTGGGGAGTGCAGCTGACAATAAATTGTTTGCTCTGTATTTGAGCACATGTGTGCACCTTTTTAGAGATAGTTCTAATTTTACCCTGTGAGGCCTGTTTCCACTACTGTAAGTTTCTCTTTGTCCTCACATGCTATTGGGAAGAAAAGGGGTGGGGGAACTTTCCAGGGATCCTGGGGCAATGTCAATTACTCAGTGGGGATACATGTCACTGTTGTTTGGTCCGGTTGACCTGGCAGACAGGTTGAGTGAATTTTCCCTGATGGGCTCCTTTGTGTCTTTAAAAAGTTATCTATGTGTGTGCGTATATGTGTTTGTGTGTGTGTGTGTGTGTGTGTGTGTGTGTGTGTGTGTGTGTGTGTGTGAGCCTGTGGATGCTTCTGTGTATCTGTGTTTGTGTGTATGTGTCTATGTAGGTATGTGTGCATATGTGTGTATATGCATACGTCTATATGTGTTTGTCTGCACATGTGTGTTTGCATGTGTGCACATTGATGTATATATGCTTGTGTGTGTCTGTGTGTGTTTGCCTGTGGGGGTGGGGTTCTGATGTCCTGGAACACAATTCTCCAACCTTACACAGTTATTGCACCATCGTATTCAGGATACCTTTCAGGAATATGTTAAGTCTGCCTTTACCTGCTGAAATCTCCTCGGCATAACAGAATAGAAACTCTCTGGGCTGAATTTGTCTCCTGACGCTGAGAAAAGGACTACTGTCCAGGCCCCACAGGAAGAAAGCCGGCACTCAAGGCATCCCAGACCAGCAGGAGGACCACTGTCTGCTCCCCCACGGAGACAAAGCCTTCAAGAGAAAGTGCAAAAAAGGCCACCTCCAGGCATCAGCTACAGATCAGTGGCTCTCTGGAGGCTTGGGACTCTGTACTACTTGGGCTTCTGCCCAGAGCAAGCTCTACCTTCTGAGTCAGCCCAGGTTGACCTGTCAGTGTGGATTGGGGTTAGACTCCAGCTTCAGTGGGCTTCTGAAACCTTCAGGAGAGAGCTCTTGAGTGGTGTGGCTTCACTTGGGGTGGTTTGTGTGAGCTTTACTTTGGTAGCCATTGTCTTAGGCATCCTGGTGGGCCTTGTCTTGTGGGCCAGTGGAAGATCTGCACTGAGGGGGTGGTAGGAATGTCTTTGCGCTGGCCAATGGGGTCTCGGGTCTTAGAGGGAGCCCAGGTAAGTGGAGAGGTAGGAAGGTGTCTAGAAAAATGTGTAGGCATCACCTTTACCAGCTTGGGCAGTGCTTCATCCCAACTTCCTTTCATCGAATTAAAGCACCCCTGGGTTACCCACGAAACCACTATGGTGAGAACAGAATTGCTTGCTATGCCAGTGCATGCTGTTATGTAAGTTATGATTCTTTGGGGTTTCAAGAGACAGAAGCTCAATTCAAACTTGTTTAAACTAACAAATAAAAAGGTAGCAACTCCGTGTAAAATCCGGGGGTGAAAGTTGGCTTTAGAAATGGCTGACGTCGGGTGGGAATGACACCAACAGACCTCCGTCTTTCTCTATTTCTGTTCTGTGTTCCTCCACACAGGCACAGCCATAGGCAGTCACTCTCCAGCAGTTCCAAAATGACTCCCAGCGGTGCCAAGCTTACATTTTGCCTGCTTAGAAATCTCTAGGGAAATGGAATACCTCATTTGCGAAAACACGAGCTCAATCTCAGGACTGATTGTCGCTGGCCCAATTTGGGTCACAGTCCATCTTCACTGATCACTGCGCCTGGCAGGTGAAGTACTCTTGAAGGCAGCTCCTGTGTCTGCCCTTAGAACTAGCTGTAGGGCCAGCCACTGCATGGATGGAGAGTGGAGCAGAGTGGCGGGACACTGGCTCATCAGCAGCATGGAAATGAGGAAAGGGGAGAAAGGTACAAGGAGCTATCACTACAGACTCTAAGTCCTCAGGCTTTGAGAAAGTGGTCCAGCCTTTCTGGCTGTCAGGCCTCTGGTAGCTGTCTTCTCTAGTGAAGCCTCCCATTGTGCCCAGGTACTCTGTGATCCAAGTCTACCAGACCACTTGCTGCCACCTGAGTGTGCTATGAATCTTGAGGCCTACAGGCTCTTGTCATTCATGCAGATCTGTCTGTATGTAAAACCTGCCTATCCATGACCCTCACTCCCATCAGTTCCAGCCTGAAAAAAAATCTTATCCAACTCCAAAATCATGCTCTCTGGATACCTCTCTCCTACTACTATTCCCCCACTAGTCACCACACCCTCAGCTTTCTCATATTCACAGTGATAATATAGCCACCCTCTGTATATGGAAAATTCCTGAAGTGTCTGATCCACTGTTGATTTGCACCCAACATAGCGAATGGCACAGACTGTAAACTCAATTGAGTAGACAAGTGAGTAGACCCCTTGTGCTAACAGCTCTAAGCTAGTAGCCCAAGTGGAAGGAAATAGAAGAAATGGAACATGTGGAAGATTAAAATTCTAATTCCAATTTTAGGACCAAATTCTCTCCACCTTTAGCCTCTCTGATGAGGTAGCAAGCTCTAGGTGGCTATAATAACTCCAAAATCAAGGCCCCAAATTGCCACTGAGGACAAAGACATTTGATGGCCTGAATTAGCCACCAAACAGTCTTGGATTCACAGGGGAAATGCTGAGGCCTCTGTTTCTCAGGTTTCCCCACACACAGGCTATGAGAATGATAAAAGACAGACATTATCTACATTCTAAATACATATAGGTTAATGAAAAGATCACTATTTTCTGGTAATCCATAATTCTCCTGAGATAAAGGACTTTCCTGTACATTCAAGAGCCAATAGCCACTTGGGTTGGAGTGGCCTTGGTTTCAGCTCCTGGCTGTGTTTTGACATTTCAAATTTGTAGAGGTCATGTGTGCAGCGGGAATGGCTTGCTAGAACACTGATGATAATATTCCTGGCAGGCTCAGGCGCTGGAAATTCCGGTTTCAAGATATCTCATTATCTGCAGGTGCCATAATGGGAAGCTGAATGCAGAGCTGTCAATCATAGAGGAACATTTGGAAACGCAGCAGCCACATAAAAGCTTTCCCTGACTTACCCTCTCTGCTCAACGAAGGAGGGAAAGGAGCTCAAAGAAATCGTCTTGCGAGCAGTTCAGCAGCATCAACAAAATGCAGTGGACTCAGTCATCGGATATACATGGTCCTCACTAACAGACCCATAGAGCACCTGCCTTTCTCCAGAACTGAATATCAGGAAGTCACCCCTGTCTTCAGAGGTGCTGCGGGTTCTCTTGCCTCCTGACCCTTGGGGATTCACCAGTAAGTCCGTGCCACAGAAGCACAGTCTACGTACTCCCAGAAACTAGATGCCGCTCCGGCTTCCCTGAAAACTAACAATGCCTGCCAAGCTTGGCAGGTGAGGCAGGGATGAGGGAACATGCAGAATGGACATTTGAGGAGGCAAGATGGTTTTGTCACATGCAGATGGTCCTGGCAAGAGTCAGGCTTTGGGGGAACCAGGAGATGCAGGGCCATGGTGATTTTGTTGTCTTGTTGTTTGGCTCCACACCAGGGGCCAAGTCTTGAGACACTCTCAAAAATTTTCAAAGGAAATGAAATCCAATGGGCTACAATTTATTTAAGAACAAAATGTCTAGACTCAACTATTTGCACTCAAAAGTAGGACTGGAAGCCAGGCTCGGTGGCTCAACCTATCATCCTGCGCCTTTGGGAGGCTGAGGTGAGTGGATTGCCTGAGCCCATGGGTTCGAGACCCACCTGGGCAGTGAGACCTC
>NW_007233867.1:314503-353725 GCF_000164805.1 Carlito syrichta | reverse complement strand
AAAAAAAAAAAAAAGTGAGACTGGTCGGTGGAGGCGCACAGCACCATCATGCAGCAAGGCTATACAAGCTAACTTCTGTGTTGTTGGCCTGAGCTGGCCTTGCTAGGGCAAGACACAGAAGTAAGGGCTTTCAGAGCTGGGATCTTCTTGCTAGCATCCATGGGCCAAACAATGGAAAGCACCCCTTTCCCTTTTGCTTCCTGTCAAAATAAGGCACAATAAATTAAAGGCAGCGGCCACACATGCAGACAGCTCCTGGACGAATGGGAATGACACGGTGCTGGGGGCGTGGTGGGGTCCACCATGAACTTGAGATTGGGAGCTCCTTCGAAAACTGTACCTGCTGTTCAGCTCTTGCAAGCTTTTACTGGGAAGAAATAATTGTCTGCAGCGGTCAGCTTCTCAAAGGAAGCTGAACATTCAAACTTTTAATTTTTCTAAAGATCTGAGATCTCATTTTGATTTTTAAGAACAATAAAATAAAAACATTGTGATTTGGAGCTCCAACTGACTACTTTTCAAGTAAGAATTCTTTAATAGGTAGTTCCCAAATGGTAAAATATCACTAGATTGTCTCTAACGCTGGTCAACAATTATATTCCAAATTTTTGATTGTTTCTATCATAGGAAACGACTTTATTCAGATGAATAGCTTTCCCTTCATCTAGGTTAAATAATTTTTATCCCTAATTGAGTCTTTCCTTCCCCCCACTGCCCCCCTGCTTTCCTCTCTCCCTTCCTCCCCTCCTTCTTCCACAGAGCTGTTGAGCTTCAATTGTGTGCCTGAGCTACACTGGGTATTGCCAGAGCCAAGATGAATAAAGGCTTCCTTAAGAATCTCACAGTCCAGTTGGCAAGAGAGATTATTCTTAGTAGAATATTTTTCAGGTTAAATGAATGGGTTGAAGGGCTTGCTTCAGCCCAATGGGAGGAGGCCACTGGCTGCTAGGTGCTAAGTGGAAGCACGATTGTTTGAGGACTGTACCTCTGTCCCTTGGCAAATGTCTCCTCATTTGCTCCTGAGGACAGTGTAGACAGGAAGTGACCACCATGGAAAATCTGAGTGGTATTTGTTTACTCAACAATAATATTCACCAAGGAGTACAGGTCACTTATACTGTGCTTAGGAAAAGGTGGCTGGGTTTGGGGGATGAGCTATTTACCCTGGAAAAGATGAGGCTCTAGGGAAGGGAAGAGTTGGGGGTGAGCAGGAGAGAATGAGAGAGCTTTCTGAACCCTCCTACTGGGCTTTTCATGGGAAGAGGAATTAGACTTGCCCCAAGATGCAGGACAGGCTATGAGGATAAAAGCTATGTTCAAAACTGAGAACAGACCTAGTATCAAATCTCAACCTGACCTCTTGCTAGCAGTGTGATCTTTAGCAAATTGTCTCTTTAAACCTCAGTTTCCTCCTCCGTAAAACAATTTCTATCACAAAAGCTGTTGATATAATTGACAGAGATGATATGTGTGGAAGGCTGAGCTCAGTGCCTGGAATGTCAAAAGTATTCAGTAAATGAGGAAACAGAAAGCTCATCTTTATATTAAGTCAAAATCTAACAGTCAGCTGTCTAAACAGGAAATATGCTGCATCTGGAAGTAGTGAGTTCCCTATTATTAGAAGTGATCAAGCAGAGAGTAAGTGACTAGTTGGCGGGGACCCTTTTCTTTATATAGGGCTTAAAGAATGTTTGAAGTTTCTTCTAAATCCTGATCCTCCAGGACACTTAGAAAAGAATGGGGTACCCTACAAATGGAAGCTGTATGTGTGTGTGAGCCCGTGTGTGCATTCATGCAGAAGACAACCAATGCGGATCCTTGCTCTTCTAGCAATTTGTAAAGAAATAAAATGAATCAAAAAACAAAATTACTTTAATTTTAAATTTAAATACCCGTTATAAATATTTGACCGTCCCCTTCCGCCCACTTTTAAAAGTAAGCAGACACTGTGCCACATTCCCGTGAGATCAAGAGAGGCTGTAGCAACCACAGAGGTGTGCAAGCCTATGGACACACAAGCAGTGCCGAGAGGAGAGAAGCCATTCTCAAGAAGGGCAACATGGTGGAGAGCAGGACATATTCGGGCCTTCCCTGTTAGTGGACAACGTTTTCTGATATGTTAGTCCCTGAAAAGGACTTGCCTGGAAGCTACGGTGGATTGTCGCACAGTGAGCCATGAAGAAAGGAATTTAATTGTATGAGAGCAAGAGAGAGAGAGAGAGATGTTAGATTAGTGTTTGGTTCTTTCTGTCTTCACTCTTTGGGGCCTTTGGAGCCATTGTCCCCCTCTTTCCTGCTTCTTTTTATGCCAAAACTCCCCTATCTGGGCCACTTCCCTACTCTGAGAAATGCATTGACACTTATGCTAAGTGACTACAACATATGAGTTATTTGTGACTGAGGATATTTGCATGTGAACACAAGTTAAAGTCCCAGGTCAAAATCATATCCAATGGTGGAATTTTTTAGTGAGAAAGGAGTAATGTAAGAGAGTTCCCTGGGGATAGAGAAACAGAAGAGGACACTTTCTAAAGCTTTTAAAATCGCCTCATGTAGGCAGCTTTCTGGTTTACCAACATGTGAAGATTTGAGTTCCCAAGAGATTAACATAAGAAGAAAGCGCTTAAGGTTGTTTCCACCCCATTGGCTGGATTTTACTCTGAACTTTCTTTCTTTTTTGAGTTGGAGTCTCCCTCTGTCGCCCAAGCTGTAGTACAGTGGCACACTCACGGCCACCCCAGCGTCGACCTGCTTGGCCTCCTTTTGCCTTAACCTTCCAAGTTATTGCCGGAACTACAGGCGCGTGCTACCACATCCAGCTAACTTTTTTTTAATTGTAGAGACAAGGTCTCACCAAGTTGCCCGGGCTGGTCTCGAACCCTCCAGCTCAGGCAATCCACTCGCCTCAGCCTCCCAAAGTGCTGGGATGACAAGACTGAGCCACCGAGTCCAGCCTACTCTGAACTTTCAAGAAATTGTCCTTTTACCTCCAACTATATGCAACTGGTTTTGGATTGATTAACTTTCACCTGGGAAGAGCCATCCTAGAGACTCCTTGAATGTTGACCCAGCCAGAAAGATGTGAGGCAGCTTACTCAGCTTCCCCCACCCCATCCACCCTCTCCAGCCCACCTTTGCCC
Source organism: Carlito syrichta (assembly GCF_000164805.1). NCBI lineage: Eukaryota > Metazoa > Chordata > Mammalia > Primates > Tarsiidae > Carlito > Carlito syrichta. The sequence continues at coordinate 350,585 of NW_007233867.1, read as the reverse complement.
CTGGTTGTCTTCCCTATTTCCTTCCCCCAAACTTGAGCTCAGAGGGGATCTGGCATGCCTTATTACATTTGGAAAGATAAGGCCTAAGGAGACCCAGGGCTGAACAAAGATACTTCACTTTTATTGCTTCTAAACATGCCTTCAGCCTCGCTGCATGCTTAAGTAAGTTGTTTAACACCTCTGAACTACAAAAATGAAGCTAACAGTAACTAGACTGGAGAGTCACTGTAAAGATCAGGGGACACAAAGTGTGTGTGTGTGTGTGTGTGTGTGTGTGTGTGTGTGTGTGTGTGTGTGTGTGTGGTGGTGAGGAGAGGGCGGACGGGGAGTCCATAATGCCATCAAAAGGTACATGGGTAAAAGTCTCTCCCCTCTTCCCTTACTCTCTCCCTTCCTTTCACCTGCCTTTCTTCCTTCCTTCCTTCCTTCCCTCCCTCTTCCCGTCTCCCTTCCTTCCTTCCTTGCCTTCTTACTTCCGCCTCTTCTTTTTCTCTTCAAGAAGAATTAAAAGGGACACGTCAATTCTAGCCAGGAAACAAAATCAAAGGATTGTTGGCCTGTACGGTGACTCACAAAGAAGCTGAAACCATGTCATCCCCTGATATAGATGTGAGACGTGCGACACTAGAAGATGACACAGCCCCTTCTCACTCAAGCTCAGCACCTTCCATCTCCCAGGCTGCCATCTTCCTCCTTCCCTCACCCTGAGAGCAGCCATGCTGAAGGGGGACGCGTTGGGGCCAGGGCTTCGGGAGGGAACACCTTTCAACATGAAAACCTTCCGCGGAGACTGACTGATGCACATTTTACTTTTAAATGTTTAAATTGATTGATTCTTTCTGACAACATTTTCTTAAAGGGTTTTTTACCCTCCTAATGAGTTTGAGTCTTTGTGAAAGGCCCGTGATTGACAAAGCCACAGACTGACAGCTTCAAGTTTCTCCAAAGACTGAGGGTTTGCGGCAGCCTGTCGGGGCCCAGGTGAGCAGGGACGGGAAGGGAGGGCAAAAAGCCAGGCACTTGGCTTTTATTTCAGAAAATAGCCTTGATGCCCTGGCACTGCTTTCAGGGATCACAACTCTTTTCTGTCTGAGTTGCCGGCACTCCCCATTGTAACGTTTCGCTCAACAGTGACACAAAGGTGCCTTTTAAGATTATGATAGAAAAATTCCCAGGGCCTAAGAATGTGGTGACCACCCTAATGTGCAACACATTCCTCACGTTTGACACTGGTGTAAACAAGCCTGCTGCATGGCTACTTGTATAAAAGTATAGCACTTATATATGGACAGGAAATCATGCTTGGTCACAATAATAAATGACTATGTTACTGGTTTATGAATTTACTGAACTCTACCTTCTATTGTTATTTTAGAGTGCACCCATTCTACTTATTTTTTTTAAAAAGTTAATTGTAAAATACCCTCAGACAGATACCTCAGGAGGTGTTCTAGAAGAAGGCATTGTTATCATAGGAGATGACAGCTTCATGGGTATGATTGCCTCTGAAGACCTCCCAGGGGGACAAGATATGGAGGTGAAAGACAGGGATATGGATGATCCTGACCCTGTGTAGGCCTAGGCTTATGTGTGTGTTTGTGTCTCCATTTTAACAAGAATGTTTTAAAAGTTAAAAAAAAAAAAAAGAATAAAACTTATAGAAGCCGGGCTCAGTGGCTCAGCCTGTAATCCCGTGCCTTGGGAGGATGAGGTGAGTAGATTGCCTGAGCCCGTAGGTTCAAGACCCGCCTGGGCAACTTGGAGAGACCTCATCTCTACAATAAATCAAAAGAAAAAAAATTAGCTGGACGTGGTAGCGCGCACCTGTAATTCCAGCTACTTGGAAGGCTGAGGCAGAAGGATCGCCGAAGCCCCAACAGGTCGAGGCTGCGGTGGCCAGGAGCGGCCGCTGCACTCCAGTCTGGGCGACAGAGTGAGACTCCAACTCAAAAAACAAAACAAAACAAAACAAAACCTTATAGAATAAGGATATAAAGAAGGAAAAATATTTTTTGCACAGCTGTACAATGTATTTGTATTTTAAACCAAGTGTTATTACAAAAGAGTCAAAAAGTCAAAAACATCAAAAAATGTATGAAGTAAAAAAGTTACAGTAAGGTAAGATTAATTAATTTATTTTTGAAGAAAGGTGTCTGTAAGTTAATTTAGTGTAATCTAAGCGTGCAATGTTCACAGAGTCTACGATAATGTACAGTAACGTCCTAGGCCTTATATTCACTGAATACTCACTGACTCACTAGTTCACTCAGAGCAATTTCCAATCCTACAACTCCATTCATAGTAAAGTCACCTAATGACACATTTCTCAGAGCATATGTATCCCCACCATTTTGTGATGCATGATCATAAATGCTTCAGAGTTCTGTGCATCCAATAAGCATTTCTTAAGTCTCCAGGATCTGTATGCTTGACGACAAAAAGGTGAAACCATGAGTTAGAAATTGTCCCCAACCTTAAGGAGTTCATTCTCACCAGTGAGTGAATAATAGCAGGGAAGGGCACTTCACTCTCATTTATGCCTTTGCCCAGGTGGGCCCCTCAAGGTCAAGGAACACAGTTCATCGAAGGGCAAGTTTTCTCTCATGGCTGAGGTATCAGGTCTGTGAAGGGATGCTGTAGCATGGAGCCTTGAACGTTGACTCAAAGAATCAAGAAAGTCCTTGAAGGGCACATTAAAATGTTTAGAATTTATCCTACAGTGTGGAGAGTTGGTAAGCATTTCCAAGGAAGAAGGTGGCATGTGCCAACCCACATTTAGAAAGACATTTTTGGTAGTGGCATGGAGAAAGGCATGTTGGAAAGGGGAAAACCAGAGATAAGATGGTAAAAAGAGAGCAGATAACAGAACGCCCACTGAGTATATGAATGACTCTACGACCTTGTGGGGTGCTAGGGTTTGGGTGGGTATGTAAAGGGAAGTCTCAGGTAGACAACACTGCAGTTTTGTTCTCCCACGGAACCAGGCCAAAAACCAACGAGTCTGGTCATGACCATGTTCACTAAAATGTTGCCTGAGTATCCAGAGGAACACAGCCAATAGAAGTTTGGTTTTGGTACTTAAGAGAGAGCTCAGGATTGCCGATGTTTTAGATTCTATTTAATAATAAGATGATCTTCAAGCCTTTTGGCTCAGTCATTCAGACTCTCATGTCTGACTGCCTACGTATCGATTCTAGATTCACGGCTTAGCACATGCCTGTTCCCTACCTCTCATTCTGTTGCTTTTTCATTGTTCAGGTTTCTTTTTGTTTTTTGTTTTTTACCAAGATGACCAATCATTTATGCCTGAGCAGAATGAATCTTGGCTTGGGAGGAGGATATTTGCAGTGTGCAGTTTTTCTTTCTGTACACCACAGAACCCGGAACTCATGGGAGCCCAGCGTGTCACTGCTTTCAAGGGAAGGAGGACTGAGGACTGCTCCTGGCTCCAGGGACATCCCGTCGGGACCTAGATGGGGGTGAGCGTCCTCAGCCGGAGGCTGCCGTGCTCACCTACAAATGGAGGCTATCACTTTCTCCACATTTTGGGATGAGTTGTTTTGTTTGATCAGACATAGTGAGATCATCTCAGTGTCAGTTTTTAATTTATGGCATTTAATTATGCATTTCATTTGCAGCAATTAAACAATAGTGATCCACACACTGCCTTAGGTTAGCTTGGTTGACTGAATTGGTATTAAAAAATAACAACGGAACTGGCAGGCATCCTCTCTGTGAGGCCTCCAGCAAATACCAAAGCCTTTTGGAGTCAGCTCTGCTCACGCCTGCCACTCTCCAGTTGTCTCTTCCTTCCTGATCGCTGAAGGCTCCTGCCACCTTATCATGGCTTAAAATAAGATGGGGCGAACAACATCCCCCGCTCCACACTTGGAGCCTCGATGGGATTTCACCCAGAAATACAGGCAGAGAAAAAGAAGGTGCCAGAGACCCCATTCACTTTCTCAGGAGAAATCTGAAGTGAGAGGAAAATGAGTGAGAAGTCTCTCACCCAAGGACCCTCATGGGAATGTGGCCTTGAGAGCACCCCAGAGAAAGCTCGGCCAAGATTCGGGGTAGGTCATAGCCTGTCTCCCAGGCAATACTTTAGACAGTGACATGACGGAGCCAGTAAATTACAGATTCTTCCAGGAATGGTGCCAGAGAACTTGACATTTCACATTCACTCACACATTGGCAGCTGTCACCACGGGTAACAAAATGCAAGCACTACCTACGGCTCAATAGGTAGCCCGTCCCCCAGAATTCAGAAGCACCCATCTTAATCCCTGACAGTCCAGTGTCCAGGCATGTGGTTCCAGATGTGATTTTGATGAAACGTTACTGCACGCATGTAACAAGAATGGTGTTTTGTGAACGTGCAAGTTAGGCTTAGCACGGAAACTAGAAAGCAGATAGCTTTGGACTGCATAGGTTTGGCTTCAGATATTTTTGCATTCTTCTGTATGAGTTTTCTTATTACTAAAATTGGACATTGATGTTGGGGATAATGGAGAACATTCAGATAAAGCAGACAAAGAAAAATTTGAAAACATCTATAATCCTACTGCCCAAGTATAATTAGCATTATTTTTGTTATAAATCTTTGGAGTTATATAATAATAGGTGTAGTTTATGTGATATATATAATTTGCAAATGTATCATATATTATAGTATAATAATTTATGCACACACCTCTTTTTCTAAATATAATGACACCATTAGTCATGAGAAACAACCATAGCTTCTTTATTGGGGATGAGATGACACTAATTAATTGGACAGAAAAATGTTTTTACTCAGCAATAAAATTTTCATTTGTCCATTCAATTTCATTCTGATTTGTTCTTTTAAATCACAATTAAAGTTATCAAAATTTGAATCTATGACTTCTTCATGTCCAATTATTCTTGGCCATGAGCAGTAATGTCCAGCTTCATGAGAAGCTCTGCTTTTCCAAAACCCACATTGGTAATCTTGATTGTGATATCTTCAAGAAATTTTATGATTGACAGCTTATATTTGAAGTACATCAAAGAATATTAGGTATTGGTCTGCATTTCCTATTTGATTAAAATTGTAAATGACCTTTTTTCCCTCTTAATTCAGTCATTCAGTTATGTCTTCTCTTGAAAGTCAGTTGGAAGTGGTAGACAGATAGGTGTTCAATACCTGAGAGAAAGTCCTTCATTAGTTAGACACCTGGACCTCTCCTCACTGTGAAATTATTTGGCCTATCCCTAAGAAACTGGCAACTTCTACCAACTTTAAGTGCATTGTCAGGTGTGTGACACTCAGTCTTCCTTGTCCTCATTGACACATTGGTTCCACCCTGAATTATGGTAGAGTCTTTCTGAAAACATTGCAATAGACAATCAGTGTCTGAATATATGTTAACCTTCTCTCTCCTATGCTGCCCCAGTGCAAATGACTCTTGACAGAGGTGAGATTCTGACAGACAAGTACCCTTCCATGCAGGGCTAGGTTTGCCTGTGCATGGATAATAACAACAATGTCAGAACTACTCAGCCAGGTGCTCTCAGTACTGACTGTAAGGACCTGTGCTTGAATCTTGGTTCACAACTTACCAGTGGTGGTGCTTTGACAACTCTCTAAACTAGATTATAGGGGCTCTGTGAGAATGCAATGAGCAAAGAAGTGACAGTGGCTTAGCCTCGAGCCTGGCACATGACACAGGCTCAGTAATCATTTTCTTCTCTGCTACTACCAGCAGCTATTTTATTGAGTACCCGCTCTTTGCCAGTGTTTCCAGGTGCTTTATCTATCTATATGAACCCATGAAATTCTCATAACCGCCTGTAAGTTAGTTGTGTTGTTGACCACATTTACAGATGAGAAAGCTAAGGCATGGGGGAATTAAGTAATTTGTCCTATGCTACCTAGCTGCTAAATGGTGAAGCCAAGACTTAACCAGCTGGTTTTACTCCAGAGTCCAAAGTGCTATGTAGAATATACGTGTATTTGCAGAAGTCTTCATTGTTTATGCTTCAATATAACACCTCATTTTCCATATTCCCCGTGGCTCCACATGTTCTGATGGCACGTTCTCTGTCATGGTGGCAGAGTAGCCTACTGTACGGCACAGGGATAATAGTTCTTAGCTTATTGTTGGACATTTAACTCGTTGGCAATATTTTAATATTTTAAATAATGTTCTGGCAAAATCTTGGTAGTTAAAACTTGACATACATCTACCTATTTTCTTAGAGCAGGCTGCTAGAAGTGGGATTGCTGGATAGGCTGATCAACCATCCAGGTTTCCCTGGGGCTTAGGGGTTTCCAGGGACATGAGACTTCCAGGGCTAAACTGGGACAGTCTTAGGCAAATCAGGATGGTTGGGTCACCAGACATTTTTGCATCTATATTGCTTTCTAAGATGTTCTGATGGTTGTACCTTCCCTAACATTGATTCGATGGTTGCCTGTGAGAATGGGGAAAGGAGACGTTTAGATGCTTAAGGTTATTGACTGGGGGCATGAGGTGAGGATGCAATGGAAGTCACAGGGATCAATGAGCATGAGACAGGTGTGTCCGAAGAATCAGAACTAGAAGGGGGCAGGGACAGTATCGTGGTCACCTCATGAAACCAGAGTCAATGTGTTCCAAGACTAGAGAGGTATTTTGAGGGGCAAACGTCAAGACCTATGCCAATTTTGAAAGTGGTTATTCATTCTAGACCAGTTCAGTTCAGCAAAGATTTACTGAATGTCTCTGTCATGCCTAGTACTCTACCAGTTGCTGGAGGTGGAAAGAAAAATAAGTTCTTCTGAGAAGGGATTCTGAGAACCTCTGGCACCCCTTCTTGCCAGACACTCGGACCCTTCATGTAATCTTTACTTATTCATTTATTAAGCAAAGATTTACTGGTATCAAGGACATGGCAGCCTTCATGGGATTCCTAACCTTTCCTTTTCTCCTACTAAAAACACTCTTAGGAGAAAATCTGCTTTTGGTTTTGGTGAATAAATCTTTTCCAAAAAATAAGATCATTTTTAAGTGTCTCACCCATGGAACAAAACACATCTCTTGTTAAAGAGGTTTCAAAATCAGGGAGCAGGTAGAAGTGATGTTGGAGAAAAGAAGACCCTCTCATCAGACTGGCAGCCCACACCACAGCCATAACAGTCATGCAAATAGACAAACAGCATCATGCAAAGAAACACAGACCTCTTCCTTCTCGGGTTCCGGCAAAGCAGGGAGAACTTCAGACCCATGGCAACGTGCAGGTTGCCAGCCTAGAAGCAGTGGGGAACAACTAGACAAGACCTAGTCTCTGACCCCTGAGAACTCTCAGCACCCTCCCCTCCTAGGGCTCTCCTTAATACTGAGCATTCAAAGAAATGCTAAGAACATTATTTCCAAAGTGAAAATTTCTGATCCAGCTATTGCAAGAAAGAAATTTCACTCTGAAGAAAGCTGGTATTCATTGAGCATCTATCATAAACCAGAGCACTATGCATAAAGCTGTTTTGTTCCAGAAAGGAAGTTGCAGAAATACCTGATTTCATTAAGCTCTACAAGATAAGTATTAATATGTCAGTTTCCATAGAGTAGAGATGGAGACACTTACCCCACTGCCACACACACACATCCCTACTCTAAAGTAATTGCAGTCTAGCCTCAAGGGACTGGTTCCATGTAGCAAATAACTATCTTGACGTCTCTTCCCAGGTCTCTCCCTGCCCCTAGACCAGGAGACTCTGGCTACCATCTTGCTTTCCTCTGGCCACCAGGAGCCAACCCAAGGACCCATCTTATCCTTGGCCCAAACAAGCACAGAGATCCCTTTCTCACTACAACTTGTCCACCATGTGGACAATCTAAGTGCTAGATTTCCCAGGCTGCACACTTGAGAGCTGGACTTTGGTGACAGACTCAGGGAACAGCAGTTATCCCAACCTTGTGGTATGGATTTTGCCCTCTTGAAGAACACTGAGACGACTCAAGTGGCTTTCTATTAGTACTTGGAAATGTGGTTGTGTTAGAACTGGGTCATAATTAAAAGTGGCTCATAGGCCCTGTGTGCAGACAAACCCAGAAGAGTTGTGTCTACACTACACCACACCCATCTGCATCCCCAACACCCTCATAACTGAGACTTCAAGTCCATGCCACACCCCATCTGTGCTGGGTGCGTGAGTGAGCCTCCTGCAAAGTGTAGCCCACCTGGGCCCGCTCTCAAGTACCTGAGAGGCTCATCTCCCCCCAGGCACTGATGTCAGAATGCCAAGGGAGGAAGCAGCTCTCAAAACAGCCATAACTGCTAGTCTATGAACAAGGCGCAGCAGCCAAGTGCCCCTGTCCAGCTTTGAACAGAGAGGTATTGAGAATGAGCCTGCCGTCTGATATCAGCACATTTGTTGTCATAAGAAGTCGGGAAATCATGACAACACAAGAATGACGAATATTTGCTGAGAACTTATTATGTGCCCTGTGCTGCTAGGGAGCACATATCAAACCTAAGGAGTTGAAAGCATCACCTACCTCCATAGACAAGGAACATAGACTTGTAGAGAAGAAACTTTTTCAGGGACAGATCGGGGACACCACGGGCTGGTGTGTGACCACTGTGCTACACTGTCTTTCCTCAACTTAGTGAGAGGACCTCAAAGCCCAGCTAATGGCAGAGATTGTGAATCACTTAATTTTGTGTGTGTGTTTTAGAATGAGCTATAAATGGCTGGCATTTGAAAATCAAAATCGACATCATCGGAAGTATAAAAATAATGAGGTGGGTGGTAAATGGCACATTGGCGCGTGTGAGCCATTTGCACAACGAAGGAATGGAGGCCATTTAGAGCCAACAAAGAAATGGCTTCTCTATAGTCACAGATTAAACACAATATTCAGCTGTAGGGGAAGGCCGCTTTTAAGCAGCTTCACTTATTGTTAAGCTTCCTTTTGACTGTGGCAAGTAAGTTTTTCTTTAACAGGAGACTCTCTTATAAAAGGCAGACAGGGTGAATAAAATAAGCTTGGTGAGCCGGGGCAAATGATCTTTTCGGGAGGCCTGTCCCAGGGCTGGGGCCCGTGCTTTCTGTCTGCATATTTCCTGGCATTTGGTGGGGACTTCTTTGGAGCGAGTCTCTCCGGCTGACCACTGAGGCAGCTTATTATCTTCCAGAAGCACATAATGTGTTGCACCAAGTGACTGCATTACAGCGAGCCCCTAAATTGTATTTGGACAAAGAATAATTGAACACTGGACAGAATAACAAATGCCCTGGTCAAGTTTGCTTCATGGGTTTATCGTGTTGTATTAACATGATAGAAATATGAATACTTAAATCTTATCTCAGGTATAGTTTATAACTGCATTAATCATTTACTGTATTATATATTTTTCATGTCAGTAAGATTGTGAGGAAAAGATTCAATTTTCACAGCACAGTCAGAGAGTGTGTTTTAGATAAGTAAGAGGCCAGGATTAAACCACTGCAACATGGTTTTCAATTGCAGACCCTATAAAGGGAAGGTTAGCATATATCAAGCAATATTAAGCAGGATCTTTTAGGCTTTGGAAAAATAAATCACTGAGCCACTCAGTACCATCATTGTGTTTGCCTGAATCAGATAAGCACTTACAGACTTTTACTCATATGTGAGAGATCCAAACCGGGCCGGCAAGACTCCTGTGTGTCCAGGCCTACTGGTCTGCTCTTTCTGATGCGTGCTTCTGTTGCTGACTTCCGGCGTCTGTCTGGGCAGATACATAAGAGCTCAAGGGGCAACTTTGACCTGGCTCCAGCAGTCCTCCCAGCGAGGCATGCCCCCTTCTTAAAGGAGCAGCGTTTCCAAAGGGCAGCTCCAGTCAGCTCTTCCCTGGGGTTCCTGCCTCCATTCCTCGGGTATGTTTTCTAAAACAGTTGTGAGGGGGCAGAGGGAGGCTGTCTTGTCCCCTCTGTAGACTATAGGCACAACATTGGTTCTTACCTGGCTAAATCCTTCAGAACCATGTCGGCATCAGATTAAATCGCAATCACTGGAGGGCATTTTTTTTTCGGAATCACCCGCTTCAATCCATTCTGAGGGACTAGAGCTGAAAAACTTGGCTTTTCAAATACAAATTTCCTGAAATTTCAGCGCACTTCAGCTCCCAGCGATATCGTTCTAAGATCCTGGTCTGAGGTTTGTCATGGTTGGTTGTGCCCTTTAAGCTTTCCCATTTGCCCAGCAAAGTGAAGCAGAGGTTGAGACACAGAGTAACTTATTTCTCAAAGTTTAGGAAAAAAAATCAAAACAGCAGGCCATAGAATAGAAAGGTGAGATGCAAAGACACAAATCACTTCCCAGTCACAAAAATTGCCAAAAAATAGCAGCTTGCAGCTGTGCACAGCAGGGACAGAAAACATTAAACACATGTTAAATAACAAATAGGAGACTTAAATATAGCTAAAAATGGACCTTATTCTGAATAAATCATGCAAGCTGCATCTTAACCGTCCTGAGAAATGGAATGGATCATGTGAAATCTGCCAAATTTGTGTTTCAAAAAAAATCAATAGCGTGTGTCTGTGCTTTTAAAATGACACGATGCTTGGTTCAGGGAAGATGTTCTGTGCTTCCGTTGTGCCCCCTCACCCCCCCCCCCCCCCCCCCCGCCCGCATCGCCCATAAGACTACAGCTGGATTTAAGAAATTTCACTTTAGTTAAAGACAAGCAAGACATGCATTTGAATAAGTCTATTTTTTTGGTGGTTAAAAACTATTTAACATTCACTTTGCACTGCCTTAGCATTTCACAAAATTGTTCCCTCTTTCTTTTGAACATGTAAAGGAGTTGGCTCATCTATTCTAAACCGTTTTTTGAAAACCGCAGAAGTTCATTTCTCTGATACTTCTCATCCATTTTTAGCCTCCAGTAAGACATAGCCATCGCCACGCGGTCAAAGAGGTTTTTATACCCTCTCCCTCACTGTTGGGGTTGGGGGAACAGTGAAGGAGAAGGCATCGCCCGTAAAATAAATCTCCAGAGTATTCAAATCAATCCTGCTGGCAAGTCTCCTTCTCTTGAAATGTTTGCTGCCTATATATTTCTGTCTTCAGATTATTTCCAAGTCCTTTGGCTTGCCTTCAGCACTTACGGTCATATTTTGGTTTATCTTGTGTGTGTGTCTCTCTTTGGAGAGTAATGTACCTTAATAACACGAGAGTGAACTATGATGAGACACTTTTAAAACTTTGTCTCAGCATGTTTTTTGCTCCAGCACACAGACACACACACACACACACACACACACACACACACACACACACTCATACAAATGCATGTGCACACATGTATATACACACATGCACACACCTGCATGTACTTTAGCACAGAAAGGTAGTCTGTGGTTGTATACTTCTAGCAGCAGTGGAATTCTATTGCTGTATATATATTTTTTGTCATCAGTAATCGGTTGCCAAGGAGTTTAATGTGAGGGATGGGGACGCCTGGTGGAGGAGGGCGCTGTGATAATGCAGATGGGCTTCTCTCCGGGTAAGTCAAGGGGCTGCCCACACCCATGCTGATCTTTGTGCCTGACATTCCACCCCAGGGTTCTCTCTGCATTCGGAATATTCATAACACCCTCTTAGCGTGAACAGCAAATAGGTGTCTTTGAGGGCAGGAATACATATACGTGTGATGTGTAAAAGTGAGAAGCAGAGGGGAACAAAACATTTGATAAACAAGGAGCAAGTCGCGTCTTAATGGGGAGCCTTTGAGAGGCATGATTAGCGTCCTTCGAGGCTTCCCTCTGCCCCAAGTTGGCCTCTTTTGGCCTGTACGGAGAGCATTTCCACCGAGCTGCGCTCAGACGGGGGCTCTCCAAAGTCAGTAAATGCTCTAATGTACTGAGAAGTCATAAATATGGAATTCACTGCACCGCTGCTTCCATTTCCTGTATTTCAGGGATATGGGTGAAATTACAGATGGTAGCACAAGTAGTGATTAAAAAGATAGAGAAAGAAGTGTGAAAAGAGGAGGAAGAAATTCTGGTAAAAGCAAAGAAGGAGAAGAAAAAACGGGAAGAAAGGAAGACAGAGAAGGCAGAGAGAAGGAAGGAAGGAAGAAAAAATTGCTGTTAGTTTAGAACTCATGTAGCATCTGGATGCCCCAGAAACATTGTTTCCAGGAGAGGGCTCTCAAGATGAACAGTCTTCCCATGGGCACCAGGAAGAGGAGATGGGTTTATCTGCATGGTTCCATCCTCTCTTCAAAGAAGACTCCGGTCTACTATGACTGTGGAAAAATCAACTGAGTTTGCTCCTTTGGCAGTTCCCTCCCCAGCAAAAATATCCCCAAGCTGCCATGTACCCCAAAGGCAAATGTTTTTTTTTCTTCAATTTTCCGGGGGGGGGGGGGGTTAGTTTAAGAGGTAGCGGCAAAAAATTTATTTGCAGCGTTGGTGGCCCACCTCCGCAGGGGTCCCGTTTTGATACCGTTAAAAAAAGAAAGAAAGAAAGAAAAGGAACGTTTGCAGCAGAAAACCCAAGACAAAGCTGAACAGGTTAATGACATAACATCTGAAATGTGACCTTATTAGGACTCTGATTCTGACCTGCTCTGCCCTCTTCCCTCTCCTCCGCTTCTGAGTCCCAGCTAAGGCGTTGCTTGCTTTTATGCTTGCATTTGGCTGTAATGGTCCCAGAGATGTGGGGTTCTTTTTTGCTTTGTGTGCTTTTTAAAATCTGTTCCTTTCTCTTATAATATTCCTCCTCTAACTTGCCCAATGTGATTCATTTCTCTAAGATCTTGTTTTATTTTTAAGTCATCAATTACTCAAACTTTGTGGGCCTATCTATCCTCAGCCATCTGGACTCCATACCTTATTTTAAAGCATGTTCAAATAATGACAACCTTCTTTTCTCAATTAATTTATGGGCTGTGGGAACCATTTTTCATTTGTTATCATGCACTTCCATTTGATCTCTCATATCTTTCTTCTGCATCTGCAACCATGGTGTATAAATCTTCCACTACGGCATTGTCATGGTGTCCAAGATATATAGGTATAACTCCCTATTAGTTCCACAAAACTGACCTTAATTTCTAAAAATGGTATCAGATGTGAATAAAGTTTGGTAAGATGATTTGTTTTGATTTACTTTGTACCACTTATCTTTGAGTTTTCTTCCTACTTTTATCTAATTTAGACAGTGGAGTCTTGCAAGCCGGGTTACAGTTTATCCATTACCTCCCTGCCGATGCTGCTCCTTAGAGAGATAGGACTGGGAGATTTTGAGCTGTGGATAATAATAATGTGGCCTGTGGACATGCTTGAGGTTGGTTTGTGTTGTTTTCTATTTTATTCAAGCTGACCTCCAAGCTTCAATATCTTCTATTTCAAAAATGTGAATATTTCCAAATAGCAAAACTATATCAAGTTATTAGAGATTGGTTCTCAGACCTGCACAATAGAATTAGGCATACAGATCCTAGTACCTTTTCTTTTCTGCTGCTCAGTTGACAAACGGGAGTATTGGAAAGACCCAAGTCTCTCACCAACCATTAGGAGAGGCTGGTTTTTGGATTTCTGAGGGGTTGTGGCTTACAAAACAGAATCCGCGTGTGTGTGTGTGCGTGTGTTTTGTTTTCCATAAACAGACTTCCGTCCAAACTGAGGAATGCTAATTAAGCAAAAGCCATGGCCAGATGTTTATTAACACATCTCAGGTTCATGGGATTTGGAGAGTGTGCAGTTTTCATGAACTCATTTAAAAAGGGAAACACCTTTATTGGAATAATGGCCAATTATAATTGCCGACTTGGCCTATTCTTTTCTGTGCGGGTGGAGTTGGGGGAAGGGACCCGTCCTAGCTGAGAGAGGAAGGCCTGCCCACATCCTGGCACAGCTGACTCCAGCCCACACACCAGCTTTGGATGTGGCCTTGCAACCACACACACACACACACACACACACACACACACACACCACACGCACACACACACACACACACACACACACACACACTCACACACGCTGCACTGTGTGGAGTCAAGAAACACACCCAAGTCAACACACACAATAAACCCTGGGCAGAGAGTTGGGTCGGCAGAATCAGTTGGTTTTTGTTTTTTGTCTTTGTTTACTTTCATTGTATATGAGTTTGCCTTGTGCTCGCCTGCGTGGGTACCTATTGGTACAGGGACTGTCAGAGAGAACTCTTTGGCAAGCGGTGGAGGGTCTCTGGAATGCCAGCAAGCAGTGAGACAGGAAGAGGGGCTGTCAGGTCTCAGCATGGTGACTTCACTCTGGGCCCCAGATTCAAACTGTGGAGTAATAAAACTGAATAGCACCATATAAAACTCTGCATTTCATAAGACAAATATTGCTGTATGCATTCATGTCCCTTGCACTATGTTAACTGTAGGAAGAAATGGAAACAGTTTTAGTGACCCCCTGGGACCTATAAAGGCTATTTCTGAGTCTGAATCTTGCTGTTTAATTTAATCATTTATTATATTAATATTCAAATGGGCTGCATCTTATTAGCTACTGCAAAGATGTTAGTATGTCTGAAATAAATACCTAATTATGCTTTTGAAGAGAGGGTTCTAAAGACTTTGGTATGTTTGTGCTAATAGAACAGTTCATTTGCAGATTTTTCTGCAGAAATCAGCAGTTTGAGGCTTTTTTTCTCTTTTAAGAAAATAAAAACAAGGATTGAATATCCACTGAGAGGTCTCCATAGCAGGTCCTAGTTCCACTGGCTCCCAAACAGCCTTGGAATTGCGACGTTTTGTTCTCTGTGCCCGAGTGAGCGTCCACCTTAGAATGACCAGCATGCTCAGCTCAATAACACATTAATACAATTAACTGTCTTAATCAAATGACCATGAAATTAAATATGTTCCTGCTCTAAGAAAAAAAAGATATCCTCTTGAAAATATATTTTTTCAGTCCGACATGCTAATTCTTTTTTAACATGACTGTTTCATTATTTTCTATCTGCATCTCTCTCTCTCTCTCTCTCTCTCTCAATTCCCAGTGCAAAATCAAAATCTTATGTAGGTCATTGATTTTTACATCCACTGACAATGGACACCAGCAACTTGCAGAAATCAGACCGCGCCATTTGAAGACACTGCACAAAATCTAAAGCCCCATTACACCCTGGGGGGGGGGTGCGTGGAGGCCACCAACCTGCAGCGTGGACCCAGGGTGTATTGGAGGCCTGAGCCTGGCAGGATCCATACGGAGTCCATTTTCCTAATGCTGAGCATTAGCTTCATGAGGATGGATTGTGCTGCCGGCATAATATACACAAACGGTGATGATAAATTCTAAACTAAATGTATACACTGCATTTGGAGCAGTGGAGAAATTAGTGGTAAGTGCAAAAGTTACAGTCTGAGAAACTGGGAATTACACGTTACTATCTTTCTAAAGTAACTGCCACTGGATTCGCAATCACTCTTTTTTTATTTTCTAAGATTACTAAAATGGTATGTCTACTAATGCCCAATTAGCTGCTTCACGTGTTTTCTTTTCTTTTTTTTCCAAATGAATGTTAGAGCCAAAGGTTAAACTCCCGAGCGAGTGGCCGAGAGATGGCTCCTATAGTCCAGGATGGTCTCAGCTCCCCCCTTTCTGACCTCCATTTAACCTTTAAATTGTCCTAGAACGAGTTGATTTTCCTCCTCCTCACAGGGACGGTTGTCCCATGAGAGGAGCCCCTCTTTTCCTGGGTGGATAATTACATTGTGACTGAGATTTGCTTTCAACTGCACAGCGTTCCATCTCATTCCTTGTTGTGTTGATGCGTCTTCTTCTTGGACCCTGCTCTCACACGTCCTGTGTGGTTGTTCTGACCTGACCGTGCCATTCCTTCCATTCTGTTGGACAGACCCTTCCCACACACCTGCTAGGTATCGGTTCCTGGTGGGCATTGCAGTGCTGAAAGCTTCTGCCCTCAGGGAGCTTTCTTTTCAACTCCTTGGTCACAATTGTTGAATTTCACTGGGGCGTGTAGCAACAGAACATCACAGGGACCACCGCGACGGTCTCAAGGACTATGGCAGAGCCTGCTGATGACAGAAACAGCCTGCAGGAGGTGACAACGGTCTCATGTGCCAGCCACTGTGCTTGGTGCTGCATTAATTTGTTACCTCAAATCATCTTTACTTGGCTGGATGCTGTGGTCATTTTGTTCTCTGCCTTCCTTGTGAAGCAGCTGGGCTGAGGCTCCAATGGTGGGAGAAGGGGTCCGTGAATAGGACAGTGAGTGGTCCCGTGCTCTCCTCTTCCCTACAGGAAATGCCTGCCCTGAGTAGCAACTAACCGATTGGGTCAAGCTGCACGAAGCTGCTGTGAAAAGCTCTGACATGCCCAAGAGCGCGATCTAGACACCACAGTGGGAACTGGGCCTAGAGACCAAAGTAGAAGAGGGCAAGCCCAAACACCTACTGGGCAGTTTCCCCAAAACTCAGTCCTGGAGGCACTACAGCCCCTGCTTCCAAATGTCCCCAGGAGATGGCGTGCCCCCTGGTGGTGGTGTCTCTAAAGTTCCCTGTGGGACACTTGCCTTTCCTAAGACAGATTCCTGGGAAAAAGTCAGGTAAAGAGAAGCACAAAGACGCTCCAGGAGGCCTCATGGCCGAGGCTACCTTGGAGAAGGAGGGTGGTAAAGTCCGACTCTGCTTCCAGTGTCATGCACCAGGTGCTGCTTCCCGCTTCTGAGGTGCTGATGCTCTGTCTCCGCTGGCTAGGAGAGGAGGTGACAGGAGCTCCACTTCCTGACAAGTTCCTGTAGGGTAGGAGAGGAGCGGAGCACCCACCAGCCCAAATATCAGGAGCACAACAAAATGCTGAGTACCTATCTAAGCACGTTCTGGAATAACGCTGCTTATTTCACTCATGGGGTTGACTGGTTTATCGTATCCTGCCTTTGGTTGGGTCCTCCCACCGTGCAGGGCTCCATCCACAGTTTTTCTCCACAACAGCCTGCCTTTGTTTCCCTTTCTAAAGTAGCCCTTCCTTCCACTTCATCTCATCATACAGAACTGTCCGAATATCTTGTTAATTTATTTACTTATTTATTTTTACCCCCACCCTCTGCTGCAAGTGCAAATCCTTCAGAATGGAAGCCAGGACTGGCATATGATTTCACAAAATAAAAATGCCGGCACCCTTTTTCACTAATTGCTTACAACTTTCATGGACGGTGACATTAGATTACTAAATCAGAAATGAGCCCTTCTAAGTGTGAGATCCTGAGCAAAGACACAGGTCACACGTCTCTGGGGCTACCCTGAAAGAGACCCTGTCCAGCTCCGACTAGGTCACAGAGTGCCCAGAACACCGCCTAGCACACAGCAAACACTCAATGCACACTGAAGCATGAGTGTTGCAGTATCAGCCCACCCCATGGGGTGGTACTCTTGTTTTCCTCATTACCAGAAGAGCCCAGGCAGAGAAACCCCAACCCAAGGTGTAAACCCAGAGGACTGAAGCTCCATCCCCTTTGTATCTCCTGTTGCGAGGCAGAGTGCTTTCTACAAAGTCCTCGTTGACTGAAGGAATCAGTGAACAACAAACAAAAAATCCAAAGTGTGGTGGGGTTTAGGAAAGCGAGAGATTCCTTCTGTTGAGTGAAATCAGACAAGACTTTGGGGAGGGAAGAGAGCTCTATGTCTAACAATCATGAGATTTAAAGAGGGGAGAAGGGGGCGTTCCAGCCAGAAGAAATGCAGCCAAAACACGGAGCCATGGAGCGCAACTCTGTTCTGGGGGCACTGGGGAGCCCCCTGGACCGGAATGCAGGAAATGCCCTGGTACGTAAAGCCGTCCTCGTCTTGCCTCTGCAGCTTGAGTGGAGACTTCTCTTGGAGACCTTCTCCAAGGGCAGCACGGCAGCCGGTAAGTCCAGGCAGGGGTGAGGCCCTGGTGGGTTCCTACAGGCCCCAGAGCAGGACTTCAGAGGCCAGAGGGAGTGGAATCAGGATCTGGCAAAGAGAGGCGGACTGGCCTTGGCCGTAAGACCTTCCTCACATTCTCTCTGAGCGAGGTGGCTTACAGAGCGCGGGGCAGCCAGTTGGGTTTGCCTAGGCAGTCTTGGCCTCTGTGGGCTATTGTTCATTCGTTCACTCCTCATGAGGGTGGGTGGGTGATGAGGACGCCTGCACTTACGTACAAGATATCATGAGGGCTTCACAAAAGTGGACACATTGATCTTACAACTGAAGAGGGCACAGCCCGTGAGGATGAGTGGGTGCTGAAGAACAGCAAAGGCAGTAGCATCGGAGGGAGACACCGATGTCAAGCTGTGGCGGTCAAGAGGAGTAACGCCCTGAAGGTCACCATCAGGGAAGGCTTCCTGAGCCCCCACCAAGTCCGTGTCCAGAGATGGGCTCTGTGTCTGCTCCAGAGGCCTGGCTCCCCTGCCCAATGTCCAGTTGGGAGACCCAGCGTCCCCAACCTTGAAGTGGGTCCTTCCAACCGTAGGTGGGTCTCCTCTCCCCAGGAATGGGTCCCACCCACCTGGGACACTACCATCTGGGGGACTATTAGACTCTGGGAGAGAAAGCCACAGGGGGGTAGAGGGAGGGGACATTGCAAGAGAGGGTTTCCCTCCACCAACGAGCCTACCCCCAGCAGAAATTAGCTCCCATTTCTATTGGCTTTTTGCAGCCAGATTCTTTACGTTCAGGTTCATTATTACAGTCTGGTTTTTTTTTTTTTTCCTTTCCTCCCTTCTCCTCAAGACTAGATTAGATTCTCATCAAAAGTCTGGGGGGTGGGGGAGAGCACTTATGCAGATCAGTCTATGTTCGGGCATCCACGGTTAACCCGGTAATATACACTTCTATTACCCTCCTGGAATCCTCGGAGGATCAATGTGAGGGTTTAACTACCACACAACGAAAAAACATATATTCCTGCCACCTTCGAGCAGCCATCGGGAGCTGTGTATATGTTTCCCTCATTATTTGGATGTGCCGTTTGAATGTTGTGATCAGTGATTCAGTGCACATGATTCATCAGGAAGACATTTGCTCGGCAGACATGTGAGGAGCTGTCTGCCTCTTCAATCTCACTGACAGGGCAAAAATGCTGATTTATAGTAAATCATTAAAATCTGCTTATTATGGCACGGCTTGTTCCTCTTCCCCACTTCAAGCCCGCAACTTGATCTGCATCGTGTCTCTTACAATTTTATACTACAGCAAGCAGTTATTTAAACAAGAGAGGAAAGATTCTTAGTCTTTATTAGTGCATATGAAAGGATATTTTGTTTAAAGAAGACTAATTAAGAATACAGACTATTTTCTTGCTCGGTTTAGGGGAAAAAATAAAGATTTAAAATGTCTAAGCGGAACAAAGAATTACTGTACTAAAACAATACTTAAAAATGATTATTTGGTACGTATCTTAAATAGTCGTCAAATATCAGTTCACATGTTGCCAGAATTATTGGAAAGGCAGGGGCTTGGGGGCTGGTCGCCTCAGAATTTGGATTGGAGAGAGGCCACGAAGAGCTCTAATATACATGAGGATAATGCCATTATTGTACTCAACTCCAATATTTTGACAAAGGTTACATCGCCTTAAAAATCATTTGGAAAGTTTTGTTCTTTAAAGAGAGAGATTTAAGATTTGGTGGAATCATAATATGGGAATGCATTGCATACTAGGTAAACAAAGAAATAACACAAAGAGGTCTATATTTTGTATGTGTTACTTACAGTAAAAAAAAAAAAAATTAATTTGATGCCTGGGGACAAAAATCCTTGCCACTGAATTACAAAGAAGTGAATAAACTGACTCAAAATTAATCCATACAGATCTGTCCCCTTAATAAGACTAATTCCAGAGAACAAAGCAGAGCATAATGCATTTTAAATTAAGTTGGAAAATGCATAATTTATATTTGTTTTATTTCTTCATATTTTAACACAGGTGCATTCCAGAATGCTAAGAACCACAGAAGAAGGGCATGCTTCTGTCCATGGTTTTTTGCTTTTTAAATTCCAAAGGTCTAATATTTCTCCGCCTGTCCAGGTAGTGAAGGCAGAATCAGACAGAAAGGATGAATATGGCGAGAAAGAAGAAAGTGATTACGTTCGGTTAAAATTTTAGGATTTCTAATTTATGATACAACATTCAGAAACAGTAAAAAAAATTAATGTGGATGAAAATCATGTTTTTTTTTGTCTCAGATGTGGTTTTAG
The DNA here is from genome assembly GCF_000164805.1 of Carlito syrichta. Lineage (NCBI taxonomy): Eukaryota > Metazoa > Chordata > Mammalia > Primates > Tarsiidae > Carlito > Carlito syrichta. Next base: position 330,407 of record NW_007233867.1, on the reverse strand, counting down.
GAGAAGCTGGGTAGGGAAGGGGAGCCTGGCTGGAGAAACTGCAGTGGGCTCTGTGAGAACCTGGAAGGCCCTCGTCCTGCCCAGTGGGCTCCAGGAGGACCTGGGTATTGAGGAGATGATCCCACCTCCTTACGGCACTTCGGCTAGATGGAAGGGAGCCTTCCTCTCCTCCAAACTAGTGCCCTTTTTTCCAGTCTCCCCTCTGCCCTTATCCCACCTTACATGAGCTTGGTCCCTTCCTGTCAGCTCTATGACATGCAGCGATTACCCAGCTTAGCCTAACCCATCATTCAGCTTCCCTTAACTCATTTTTGAATGCGGTGTTTTTTGTCTTGTTTTTCCTCGTGATCACAAACTAGACACGCCTAGATGTGGCCATTAAAATCAAATTAAGCGAGAAGTTATTCTCTAACATAAACTGCCCTTTGGAGAGAACTTTGCTAATGATTAAACTGGAGGGAAAATTTAGATGGGAACAGAACCCATATCTGCTTAGTTATTAAGCACCTACTAGGCAATGGGCTGAGCCCAAAAGCCTGAGTATACTACCTTATCTGCTCATCACCAGGTCCCTCCAGGTGAGGCATCTTCACAAGTCTGCTATCAGAGGTGAGGGGACTAGGCAAGTTACTGGCTGTTTCTGGGATCCACAGTAGAAATCTGACTCAGGTCCACCTGAGCCCATAATTATGGTCAGCCTTCATAACGAGCTCTAAAACCTGAATGGAAACCACGTGCTCTCCACGGTCCACGTGTGCTCAAAGGGTCTATAATAACCCAACATTTCTCAGTTCTGAGGACTGTAGCATTGACACATACTTGGTCAAGCAAAACTGACATTGTTACAGGACGTGGACCACTAACTTGCCGATAACCCTTTAGATGGCAGAACCATCATGGTGACTTTTTTATGAGTCTGGCTTTGGAGGCTTAGTTCTGATTTTGTTATTCAATGGAGTAGGTCAGTCCTTCTTTCATTTGCCTCCATAGAAGGCGTGGACTTCCAACCTGCTGAGAAAACATGCCTTGCTTTTGGAAGGCTGAATGGGATGCCACTTGAGATAGGATGCTTGAGCTGGTTAGGCTTGGAGTTTGGATATAAAAAGGAAATGACACATGAGGTATATTTTTATTCACACCCATCCCTAGTATTTGATCTACTTGTGTGGGGCAAGTGCTGATTGTCTTCGCTACACTTTTGTAATGCACACCAGTTGTACTGTTGTTGGACGAAGCTTGCCCTGGAAGCTTGCAGCTTGCGGAGTCACTCTGTCACCACAGTGTCACCCTTCCTCCCTGTCTCTGCTGCATCACACACACACGCACTCCACGTGCAGTCTTGCCTCCTGCCTGTCTTCCCTGTCTCCACTGTCTCTTCAACAGGGGTGATTTCAGGAGATGGTCAAGGAGGCAGGACATTTTTGAGTACGGAAGAGAGAGATGGTTCCAAAGACAACGCATACACATCGAAAACGAGCGTTTCTCGAGGTTTGGCCACTGGTTTTCTGCTGTGGTGGCGGTTTCGACTTTGGGCTTACAGCCTGTGGCCCCTTTGTTGAATGTCCTTGCGGACAACCTCCCCATGTCTCGATAACCAGGACATTTCCAGTCTGACTCAGTGTGAACAGCCAGAGGATGGACTTGTGCGGGAGTTTCTGCCGCATCTAGGATTGCAATATCCGTGTCGGCACACAGGCCGGGACTGCTGTCCCCATGTGCTCCACAGATTGGCATGCCAGTCACAGTCAGGCCACTGTCTGGCTTTTCCTGGACCTCGTACCCACTCTCTGTCCAGCATGACAGGCTCCCTGCATTTCGGAGAAGGCTGCTGACAGACTTGCTCCGATCTAGTTTCTCCACCGGGACATCATCAGGGGACAGAGGAAGAAACCAAGACTCAGTGTCATCACTTCCAGCCCTGCCTCGAAGGCAAAGCTCTTGTGCCACTGTGTCTTTGGTAGCTGTCTCTCTTGTCCATCTTCTGAACCCTTCCTCTTCTGTATCCCAGACACTCAGTGCACTCAGCTTCCTGCCTCAGACCAGGGGAGGCAACCAATGCCTGATCCCTCATATTGTGCTTGCCTTGCCTCCTCTGGGCATCTGACATCCTGAAAAGCCATCCTGAGAAAGGGCAGTGCTGAAACCTTGGAAAAGACCCAATGGAAGCATTTCAATCCAGCCTCACACTCATGAGAAGGGGGGTATTTGTGACTGCAAGGACTTTTGCTGATACGGAAGAGGTGAAACAAAAAAACAGCTGAGGCCTTAAAAGGCATCAACATCGGTGAGTTCAAAAACTGTTCTGAGAGGTAGAAAAAGTGTCTTGAGAGGTCTGTTTCATCAAATGAAGAGTACTTTTTGAAGGTGACAGAGTTTAAGCACGTAAAAATAAATACACAATATTGTATAAAGAAATTCTGGGTTGTTTTCTTTTTTTTTGGTCTCCCCTTATAGAACGGCATGAACAACAACTAACACTAACTCGTCATAGACTGTATAATAACAATGATAATAATCATAACAGCCCCAGCAGCAGTAGAAACTAAACTTTGCTAACTTCTCAAAAGCGGTACACCAGCAATAAGGACTAGCACTTGTTCACTGAGGCTGAAGTATATACTGCAAGGCGGTTAGGCCTGGGCTCCACCTGCCTGTGGCTGTTGAGATTCCTTCCAGGATCCCTAATAACATGCGTAAGGACAAGTTTCCATGCCTGTTGAAGGTTTTCTCCTTCTCTTGAAGGTTTTCTCCTTCTCTCTGTGAATATTTTCCGAAATATTTTGAAGGGAGGAATGGGGGTGAAGCGGCTTCCCTCACCTGCTGCCATTTTAACCTGAGGGTCCATCATGCATGTCTTATCGGTTCTCATTCTGATGACAATTCTGAGATAGATTCCCCAATTATTCCCTTATTAGTAGCTATCATAATTAGGATTTGCCCAAAGCAGATCTCAGACAAAGATTCGGGTGTCGGCAGTTCATGTGGGGTGGGATCCCAGACCAGGGAGAGAGGAGACAGGAAAGGGAGGAAATCAATAAAACGAGTGTTAAACAGGGGTTGCCCCTCCCCCAAACTGGGAACAAGCCTGTGGACTCTCTATGAGAGCCACTGCACAGCAAAGCTTGCTAGAAAAGCAAATCTTTTTAAAATTTATTTTGTCTTATTGATACATCATATACCACCTGTTTGGGGATACCTGTGGTAGCGGTTGGAACATGGTCTGCTGAGGTTATAGCTTCAAGGAAGTGGTTTGGGAACGCTGAATCCAGGAAGGCAGTAGGGGCAGAGGAGAACTGTACCACTGCGTCTTCATTCCACAAGTGGATCAGCCCCGGTGAAGGTCACAACTCTGAGAAGCAAGCCCACTCAAATGCCAAGATTAATCAGAGTATAGAATGAACCTGCTCTGCCACACATTGCCACAACATCCACAGGGCTAGTATCATAATGCTGGGGGGTGGATGGTGACAACTGGACATCCTGCAGATGCACACTGTCTTCACAGGGAAGCCCAAAGTCAACAAGGGAGACAAAGCCAATGGCATCAGAGGAGTTGGAACCTTCTGGCACTTACAGCCACAACAGGCATTAAACGCAGCCCAACGCCTGCTGAGATTAACATACACCCTCACGTTAAGGATTGTCTACCTCAGTTTTTAGTACCCGATGTGCATCTGACTTTTAACAAAAATACCACAAGTCATGCTAAAACGCAAGGTAGAACAGTCCAAAGGGGCAAAGTAAGTGTTAGAAATAGACTCATTTATGACAAAGATATAAGCAGTACCAGACAGGGAATTTAGATTACTGTGAAATAAGAGATAGCTATGGTTTTAAGTACTTAATGCTCCACTTTGACCTTTATTTCTCTAATGATAAAGAAAATTACTAGTCGAGTTACTAAGTCTTCATGTATAAATTGAGGGAAAAACATGTGAAGAGTACATAATCCAGACAGCATAAAACATTGAAACAAGAAACCAGTGGAGGAGTGGTTGACTAGTAAGTTGACTGAAACTAAACCAAAATGATGATGAAAGTGAATGATTCATCTACACCTCTAATGGAAGGGGGAAAAAAAGAAAAGAAAAGATAAAAAGTAGACAAGGAAAGGATATAACAATACAGATGGTGAGGGAAAGCAGTTTTTCCCATTCCATGCACCCTCTGAGTATGGACCCACCTGTTCTTTGCTCCAAGAAATGATTCCACCTCTGTGGGATCACTCTGGCTGTCAGCCTGAAGGTAAGAAACCAGTGCTCCCTGTGAGCCAGGAGAAGGCTGTGACTGGCCAGGAATCTACCCCTCTCTCTGCCTGACTTGGAAACTTGCCTCCCCTGTGTTTTTTACTTCTTGTCTATTTGTGACCCTGTCCAGCATCCAAAGATTTATAGGCAAGTCCTTTCCATCTTTCAAGGAATGTATTTCCTATACCATCTGGATCATTTCAGACACCAGAAAATGACAGGTGGACCTGACTTGTGCCTTGTCAACTTGTCACTACAACTCTTGCCTAAGACCCAAAACGATATTTCCCAGAATGACCAAGGAGGGACTCACATGGGCTTCCCAGGGTGGGAAGGAAGCTGAGGTCATTATCAGAGGTTGGAATGGGCATCCATGGTGACAGACAGATACAGACCTGCCTGGTGGGCCTCAGCGTGCCCTTACCTTCCTCTTGTTCTACGGCCGGTTCATCTTCCAAAAACACCCCCAGGACCACAAGCTCTAACTTGCTCTTTCATCTAGCCAGTCAGTCTCAAAAAGTCAATAATGGCTCCTGTGATTCTCCTACTTCCCCTCACTTCACCCCACCTTTTATGTTCCTAGATATTTTCTTACCTTTATAAGCTCTCATTCTTGTTCTCATAATATCGGTGGTAATTCTCTTTCCCTGACTAAGCCCTGATAGAGAGAGTAGACTTTCAAATGTGTTTTACAATGTTATCTTCACTTTTTGTTATCAAACCTGTAAGAATGGCAAAGAAATACAGATCAATCACCTATTTTAATATGAGAACAAAAGTACAAAAGAAATTACCAATGAAAGCAGACTAGTAGTGTTTTTAAAGAATTATAAATTATAACCAAACATAATTTGCTTTAGGAATGTCAAATGATTTAACTTGTAAATATTGCATTAACATTAATATAATTAGCCATATTAAGTACAAGATTGTGGTAGGCAGAATTCTAAGATGACTCCCAATTAATTTACATAATCCCTGCTCCTTGACTATGGTGGGAACCCTCACTTGCTTCTAACCAATGGAAAGATAACAGGGTTTTGCAGATGTGATAAGAGCTCTTAATCAATTGACTTTGAGTTATCTCAGGTAGGCCTAACCTAATCAGGCCAGCCCTTTAGAAGAAAGTCTTGAACAGAAGTACTCTTTCTTTCCCCTCTCCCTTCTCCTCCCCCCAACTCCCTTCTCCCCTCTCTCCTTTCTCTGATTTTTAAAAAGTAGGCTGCCTTGTTGTGACACGTGGCTCTACAGAGGGGCCACATGACAAGGACCTCTAGGAGCTGAGAGTGGTTCTTGGCCTAGAAATTGCCAAAGGGGGAAAAGAAGGACTTTGGCAATACAGCCATAAGGAAGTGAGTTATGCCAGCAACCTGATTCCACTTGGAAGTGGATTCTTTCCTAGTCCAATGTCCACATAGGAACACAATTTGGTTGATACCTTGATCGCAGCCTTGTGAGACCCTGAGCAGAGGGCTTAGTTAAACCTTCCCAGGCATCCAACCCATGAAAATTCTGCACTAAGTCACTAAGGTAGTGGTAATTTGTTATGTAACAATGGACTGATAATACAACAGTTAAATAAATAGATATCTACTTTGGATAGCTATAAAATTCTATATAACCAGCCAGTACCCAACTCAGTGACTGTGACTATTAATTTTAGTTGTCTTCTTGACTGGATTAGGAGATACCCAGATAGCTAGTAAAACATTATTTCTGGATATATCAGTGAGGATGTTTCCAGAATACACTGGCATTTGAATTAATGGACTGAATAAGGATGATCCAGCCTCACTCAACTAGGGCAGGCACTATCTAATTGACTGAGGACCCGGATAGAACAAAAATGAAAAGGAAGATTTGCCCTCTTTCTCTCTTTCCCCTCCCCACCCTCCTTCCCTCCCTCCTTCTCTTTCTCTTTCTTTCTCTCCCTTCCTCCCTCCCTCTCTCTCTCCTGGAGTCTAGACACTCATATTTTCCTGTCCTTGAACATCAGACCTTCAGGTTCTCTGGCCTTCAGACTCTACGACTTGCACAATCTTCGTCAGCCCTCTTTCTCTCTCCCCTCAACCCTTCTGCTGTACCTCTGTCTCTCCTTCCCTGCCTTTCTCTCTCTCTCTCTCTCTCTCTCCCCGTTCTCTTCCCACCTCTGTTCCCTCCCTCCCTCTCTCTCTCTTTACATCACCCCCCCACCGCATGGGTTGTGTTTTTCTGGAAAAGCCTGACTCATACAGAGACTTTAAGCCACAAAAACATATTCTGTATATATGTCCGTGAGTAAACTGTAGGTCATCTAATCTAAGTTGGGCTCATGTTGCTTGGCTTCAACTTGCAGTCTGGGCCGTTTGTTCACTTGTCTTTCATGGCTGGTGGACCAGAGGGCCACTCCTATCATGCTCTTTTTATGGTGAGGACAGGAGCACAAGATGGGCCACCCAAACACACAAGCACTTTTTTGAAAAAAGATGCGGGGTGCAACTCAGGGTTAGGTATACAAATGTTCATTATGTAGCTACCCTTGTTGATGAGGTGCACCCCCCCTTCCGACAGATTCCCATCACAAGCACATTTCTAACCTCTGCTCATATCCAGTCAGCTACCAGCTAGCATCCAACTGACCAAAGGAAGTCACATCCCTGTGAAGTGCAGAGAAATCGACTCTTCTTCTTGTAGGAGAAACTGCATGGTCAGGTGGCAAAATGTGTGACTACTGGGAGGGCTGAAGAAATGAAAACAAAAATGCATTGTACTCAAATATCTGAGTAGTATTTAATAAAATACAACACAAATTACCAATTTGAAGTAGAAGAAATGAATCAAAAATAAAGAGGATGCCTTAACCAGACAAAGATGATCTATCTTAAGTTAACACTTAACATTCATTCCAAAGGTGAACTCCTAGAGAAGGAATTCTGAATCAGGTTTCATGGTCTTTGATGGTTGGTGGAAACCTGTATATAGGGGGTTGAGAAAATTTTGAAAGTTAGACACTAGAGGTCTGGGTGTGAGGGCGCATTGCTTTTATCTAGAAGATAGAATGCACATCTTCCATCAGATTTTCAAAAGGTCCATGACCTTCCCCACACTAAAGAAAAACTTGGTAATTAAAAACCACTGCACTAAAGCCTTTTTCATTAAAATCAAGAACAGCAGCACTAGTATTAGACAGTAAAATAACATATAAGAGAGAAATAAAGAGAGAAACTATGAGAACAGAGCCAATGTTATCATTATACGTCAATAGTATGACTGCTCTGCTTGTAAAATCTAAGGTTCTTCATTCTAAGATGCTGAATTTTCAGAACATTAGGATGTGCTGTATAATCAACGCATACATTGAAAGTGGCAGCTTTTACATGTTTTCCTAAAGTATTTAAAGTGTTGATCAATATGAAAATTGATAAGCCACTTAAAATCATAAAAGCATAGCTTGAAAATGATTAAGAAAGTTTAGAAAGGTGGTTAGTTACAAAATCAAAATATAAAAATCATTAATAATCCTGTATACCAAAAATAATCAAATAGAAAATTAATAAAAACAGAATTATGTTCTTAATAGCATTAAAATATATAACTGTGAAAAAAATGTCATTAACCAGAAATATAAAAAAAGACATGTAAATAAATTTTAATGATACAAAAGATGTAAAAAGTCTTTAAAGTGATCAAATAATTTTGATTAGGAAATACATTGACTTTTAACTACTGTAAACTTACCAATTTTTCCCATATTTATTCACAGGGTTGATGAAAATCCAATAAAAATTCTAGCAGAGTTTTTAATTATTCATTTATTGATATGAGTGATGTGTGAGAACTTGAAACATTAATTCTAATATTAATCTGGAATGAAAAAATAATAGCCTGGAACATTTTAGAAAGAACAAGTAATAAGGAAGAAATTATTCCAACAGATATTCAAAGAAACATTACAGCTGAAAATTTCAAAGCTCTATCATATTAGTGGAATTAACAAGAAGTAGAAAAAATAAATATATTGGGTCATCCAGAAACTGAATCTAGAATATATTCCATTTTATATGTGATATATTTTGCTGAATTTAAGATGCATCATTGATTGTTCTATGCACCAATAACAGAAGAAAAACTGCTAAGATGGGGTTTAATAGGAAAACTACTATGACCCCTAGGGCTATATATCCTTGGCATAGAGGTCCACAAGAAACACATGCACCATCCAGAGACAACAAATAAATGCAAGTGAGTCTTAACCTAGTACTGGATGGAGGGAAGACAAATATTTCTTCCCTGAGAACTGGAATTGGAGCCAATGTCCGCAGTGTTGCATTCTGAAGTCCAAAAGAACTTTAGACTGTAAACCTAACGCGGTCTTGGGGACCTCGTATCCCCAGGTGGTAACAGAAGCAATCACAGAGCTTCCCAGGAAGAACTAGCCTTTAAGCCAGGCCAGCAAAGACCTTTAGCTAGAGACTGAAAGATAATCCAGATTTCACAGATGCTAACATGAGAAAAAAGTACATTTTAGAAGCAGAGGAGTATGGCAATGAACCAAATAGCCAGGGCCAAAAATGAAGGATTCTTCAAGAAATGAGGATGTATATATGGCTTTTCAACCTGGCAAATTAAATAAATACCACCAGGACCAAAGATAAAATTGGAAGCATGAACCCTTATAAGAACTAAAAGAGAGCACAAATCTGAGTGATTGCCTTTCCAACTGTGGAAGAGTAAAAAACAATTGAGAAGTATTGATCTATCAGATTAAAACAAAATGAAAAATTTTCATACATCAAAAGTGACCTTGAGACCGGGTACAGTGGCTTACATCTGTAATTCCAGCATTTTGAGAGGCTGAGGTGAGAGGATTGCCTGTGCCCATGGGTTCAAGACCAGCTTGGGCAACTTGGCATGACCCTGTCTCTACAATAAATCAAAACATAAGCTACCATGATGGTAGCGCACACCTGTAGTTCCAGCTACTTGGAAGGCTGAAGTGGAAGGATCGCCTAAGCCCAGCAGGTCGAGTCAGTGATGACCATGAGCGTGTAACTGCACTCCAGTCTGGGTGATAAGAGTGAGACTCCAACTCAAAAATAATAAATAAATAAAATGCAAAATTTTCACAAGCATGTGTATTACCTATGGTTTCATATAACTCCCTGTGAATGGTCCCCATGCCAGGGGCTTAATTTCCTTGTGCACCAGAAAGTTTTTCTGTGATTTGCAGCCAGCACCACTGTACACGTGACTCCAGATGGTGACCATGCAGGTGGCAGGGCACGGAGAGTGAGGCATGCCTTAGGCGACCCTCTTTTCCAACCAGACTGTGAGCACCAACCGTACGAGGGTCATGAGTGCCCAGCTTGTCATCATGAAGAGTGACAGCACTCAGAAGGATTTCAGTCATAATTTGCCCACTCTATGCTGTTTTTTCCTGAGTTGTGGCACTGGGTCAGTGGTGCTGTTGCTGATACAATTAAAAAAAGAAAAAGAAAAAAAATCCCATAATTTTAGTTCAGAGATTATAGCTAAAAACAATTTGGTATAGATTCACATTCATAAACACATACGTGCCCATATTCCATTGTGTTGAAGCACTCGTCTTTAACTTACCCCTTTCTCCTCAACATTTAGGAATATAAAATATGCACTAATATAAATATGCTGAGATAAGCATCCTTGTCATTAAATCGGTGCCCATTTCCATCGTCAGCTCCTCACCATAAGTTGACGGATGTGAGATTTTTAGTTCCAGGAAGATGCACATCTAAAGGCTTTTGACATCCAGTGCGAAAGTTCTTTGCATAAGGAGCACCTGTGTCTGCCTCCTCTGGCACACTGAGTGTCCCTTAGAAACAAAGATGGTGTCCCTCATTTCGGATAGGTTCCAGAGCCCTTCTACAAATGCTGCTTCATTTTAACTTCACAGAGATCCTGGAAGGCGGACACATGGATTTTTTTTAAAGGAGGAGAGTGAGTAATTGTTTCCCAAATTTTCCATTAAAGAAAAGGATGTTGAACCTTGGGGATGTGCACAACAAGAGGACAATTTTGGGAGGGTCACTTTAAGGCATCATTGTCCCCCGCCCCCCTATCAGACACATTGAAATGTACACACACAGGGCATAATTTATTCATAAGATATGTAAGAGTTCATTTGCAGTTGCTTGGCTGACAAAGAATGTGACATTGTGGATACCTTTAATTATTTATTGATTTCAATTTTGTAGGGTGGGCAGGTTGTTGGCCGGTGTGTCCTCAAATGCATTCCTCACCTCTCCCTACTCTGCAGATGTCTGTAGCTCACGTTCCCAGCTTCCCCTGTCAGTGGGTGCCCTGTTGGGTTTGGCCAATGGAAGGCTCATGTGGGAAAGTGAGGGAAGGAGAAGAAGAAAAGCGAGAGTGTTGTTGCCTTCACTGCCTGCGCCGTCTCTGGGACTGCCTCCCACCAGCAGAGCCCACAATGGTGCCAGCTGCCACCGGGTGACTCTGCCTCCTGGGTCTGGAACAGAGCCCTTCCCTTCTCACTGCAGCCTGGGTTTGGTGATGGAGTCTGACCGCTGATAATCTCGGGGCTGCTTCTCTATCCTCTGCTTCCAAGATCCGTGGAGCACATTCCTTGCTTTATTTGTTTCCAGATTGGACCCCAAGAGATCATAGGGTTTTTATTTTGTTCGGTTTCGGTCGAGTGAAGTCAACGATCTCAAGTAGTTGCAGAACGTTGATCACGTTAAACACTTCGTAGACTCCATACACAGTTGTGCAAAGAGTGTTTAGTGATAAGAATTCTCTGTGTGTCCTTCCTGAGACAGGATGGCAAGAAGATGAACTGGGGAATACGGCGCCCCTCCATTCACTCACCTGTGTATCTGCTCATCCACTAAGCCGGGCCCCTCGTCCGTCTACTTAACTGCCCAATCTACCTTCATGCATTCATCTACCTGCCCTCCCACTCACCCACTCATCCATTTTCCATCTATCCGTCCACCCACCCGCCCATCCATTTATCAATTCATCCTTCCTCCCATCTATTCTTCCTTTCATTCAGTAGTCTTCTATTTCTCATATCCTTGGCTCCAGGTTGGAATTGGGGGTGACAGAATGAATCAGGCACTGTCCTGCTCCACAGAAGCTTGCAACATAGCAGGAAAGATGACCATGGAAGAATTGATTGCTTTAGAGCCCTACCTAAGGCCTGGTACATAGTAGGCGCTCAGTTAAAATGCCTTATGAATGAATGAGTGAAAAAGAGCTATAGTGGGGGTAGCAAAGGGATGTCTTGGGTATGAATAGGTGGCAAGTATGTATTTGTCTCAGAAGGGCAGGGAAGACTTCACAAAGAAAGGGGGATTTTAGTTGGCTTGGGGATGATCAGAAGTGAGCCCCAGTATGGACATGGAGAGAATGGTATCCCAAGGAGAAGTAAAAGTATGTACAGAAGGCAGAGGCGTAAAGGAATCACCGTCCTTCCAGTAAACAGAAATCTATAGCATCATACACTATTTCAAAGGTGGGGCTTTTGGGTATGTATATAGTATAGATTATTTAACCAATGGTTTCTTTACAGACATTCAGATTGTTCCCAGAAGTTCACTATTAAAAGCATTAACGAATTTCATTGTGCCTGTATGTTTGCACTATTTAACAATTACCTCCTTGGAATAAATTCCTAAGAGTATGATTACTGGGCTAAAGTCATACTTCTTTAAAAAAACAAAAAGTGCATTTCAGTTGACAGACTGCCCTCCAGAAAGGAATACCAATTTACACTTCCAACAACAGTGCATGAGAATGTCAATGTTCCCACAGCCCTGCTATTTTGGGGTTTTGTCAAACTTTTATTTTTTCCAATATGATGGGTGAAACAAGATGAACCATTTTATTTATCACCTTTGATTACTTGTTAGGTAGAATGGCCTTTATTATGTATTGACAGTTCGTACATCTTATTTTGTGACTTGCTTCTTTGTGTTTACTGATTCTCTGCTGAATTTTTATTAAATTTTCTTCTTTGAAAATTAGGATTATTAACCCTTTATCTGGAATATGCATAGCAACTTTCTCTTTTGCACTTTGCTACTTTTTATTTGTGTGTTTTGCCGTTCATGATTTAGCTTCATTTTTAGGTAGTTAAATATCAAATGTCTCCTTTATATGACATTCCCAATTTTCTTAGAAAGTCTACAAAGCTTCCTTTAGCACAATATTATAACTTGGCCAATCCTCTTTCTTTTATGATTTCTGCTGGAAGTGAACTCAATATCCAAGTAATCTCCAAATGGCTGGTGAATTACCCAACACCCTGGATCCGTTTCTCCTCTGTGTTTTGACATGCTACCTTTACTATCCATAATGCCTACATATATGTGGGACTATATTGGGACTCTCTTTCCAGTAGCTCTAAACGTTGGTATGTGTTGCATCCCGTGTTTTCAATAGCTTTCTTCTCAGAGAACAGAACCAGTGCACTCAGATTCAGGACAATGCATTTTTACCAGGCTCTCCTGTTGGTTCTGTCCTGTTAGTTCAGTGGTTCTCAGCTGTTGACTGAGGAGTGTAACCATCTAAAGATCACTTATGAACTTATGAACTGGGAAACCCAGGCCACAATCCCCTAGACCAATGAAATCTGCAACTCCAGGGTTGGGACCTGGGTATCTATTTGTCTTAAACTCCAAGGTGATTCCAACATGCAATCAAAATCACTGTATTAATCTGTGACCTACATTTCCCCCTGTTTTAGTTACTGTAGCTTTATTTGGTATTCTACTAACTGAAAGTGCAAGCTCGTTGCACTTTTCTCTTATGCTTGTTCTGTCACTATTTGGTTAATTTTGTAGTTGCCATTACAGTTTCTGATGTCTAGTCTTGCAAATAACCTTTGCCATATGTTTCTGAAACAAAAAAACAAAAGTACACACACAAAAATAACAACAACAAAACAAGAGTCCTTCTGAATTAGATTGAATTGATACATTAACATTTAGCTTGCCGAACTTGGACAGATTTCCTAAACTGCCCGATCTTCGGCTTCTTATCTGTTAATTGTCGATGTCAGTGCTTGCCAGTACCTCGGAGCCAATGACATTGCCCGTGGGCCACTGTGAGTCCCAGGGACGCCATGAGCTTCCAGGAAGGAACCACATCTTCATAGCAGGGATCTGTCTGCCTCTCACTCCACACACTCACTGGCAGCATGACCCTGGGCAGGGAATGTACCCTCTATTCCCTCGCTTGATGGGAGAGAAGTTTGTCCTGGAAAGTGTTTGCTCCATCAATGAGGTAGTGCCTGTGGTGGGCGGAGCCTCCAATGAGGACTTGGAAGTTTGGAAACTCCCAAATAAACCCTTAACTGGGAACACATATTTGCATAAAGAGTCTTTTTTTTCTTTTTAAGTGTTGTGCTTTATTGGACTTACCATAGTAGATATGTGCTTGAGAAAGAATCTTCTCAGGTTACTTCAGAGTTCTAACTTTTGTTCTTCTTTAGAAACTCCACTGTCTACCTCAGTGTGTGCAGGTGCGGGGTGGAGTCAGGTGCCCCAAGGAGCACAATTCAATTCTAGCATGTGCTGTAGCAGAGGGATGGACAGCCCTTCCAGGCCTGGATCCCAGCATCCTCCTCAACTTCTCCGGCTGCCTGCCTTTTTTGCCTTGACAGCTCTTGTGTGGAGAATACAGGCCAGCTATGCCTGTTCTCCATGGGTCATCTTCCTCCAGAGTCTGTGAAGTATCTAAGAGGCTTCCTGAGCAGGGCACTTGCTGACAGTTGCTACTTTGCTGTGCTAATTCAGAAGCTAGAATGTCCCCACAAGTAGCCTCCTGAGACATTGGGACTGTCTTTTCACCTAGATGACTCACTGATTGACTTCCTTGGGTGCTGACCACTGGACGAAGAAGCCTGAGCCTCAATCCAGACTTTGGGGCCCCTGGGGATTTTTTTCAAGAAGAAACACCATCTGACGGATGTGAAAGCAGGTCCCTGTGGAGGCTGGGATAAAGCTGGGGCAGAGGGGGGAGGTGGGGAGAGGGAATGCGGAAGTGCAGAAGGGGCAAAGGTGTTGGTTCAGGTGAGGGATCCTGAGGCTTGGAGGAGGGAGGACAGGGTGCAGAGACATGAGCCCCCATAGCGAGTCACACCCTGGAGACCAAACCCACTGGGTCTGGCTCAGCCCACTAACAATGTGTCAAAGTCTCAGAACACTGAGGACACAAGGACATGAGTGCGTGTCCTGAGCTTGGCCCATCCATCTGATATCAAGTCTTACCTCTTGGCAACATTGAGCGCTCCTTCCCCTCTTGGATGGCACTCCTCTGCCCTGGCCTCAGAGCCCCAGTGCTTTGGGGTTCTTCTCATTTTTCTGACTATATGAGTTGGCAAATGTCACTGCGTGTCCCCTGTCAGTCTTGAGCTTGTATGAACAGATTCCAGGGTCACATCCTTAGATTATTTCAGGGGTCAGGAAGCTGAGTTCCAACAAGCCAGAGAGCCAAAACCCTGTGTGGAAGGCATAGCTACCACACACCTGCAGCCATGCGGGAAGGTGAGGCCTCGCTGTGGGAATGTAGATTCATGAAACTGCAAGAGTGGAATCTAAAAAGTGCGGGTGTTCCAGAAAGTCTCCTGATTTTAAAATGCTGTCTTATGCTTTTGAGTTGTTTTTGTTTTGTTTTGTTTTGTTTTTGAGTTAGAGTCTTACTCTGTAGCCCAGACTGGAGTGCAGTGGCCCCTCCTGGCCACCGCAGCCTTGACCTGCTGGGCTGCGGCGATCCTTCCGCCTCCGCCTTCCAAGTAGCTGGAACTACAGGCACGCGCTACCACGCCCGGCTAATTTTTTTTTGATTTATTGCAGAGATGAGGTCTCGCCAAGTTGCCCAGGTGGGTATCGAACCTGCGGACTCAGACAATCCACTCACCTCAGCCTCCCAAAGGTGCGGGATTACAGGCTGAGCCATCGAGCCCGGCTGAGCTTTCTTTAAAAGCGATGTTTTTATTTGAATAAATAAGAGTAAGAAGAGTGTAGAAAAATGTTTGTAATTTCTTCTTGCTCCCTTGAAAATCTTTTACAGGTAAAAATAATCAAGACTTGGGAAAAATTGAATATTCATAAAATGATAACCTCTAGATGGGGGCAAGGATGAAATAATTGAGAGTTAGTCACTGCAAGGAGAGTAGATGCCATGAGAGAAAAACACATTTGTCTTTGTTTCCACAGATCAAGCCCGTTGAGAACAAGAGATTCATTCCCAGTTAGTACTTTCAGTGCTGCCAAAGGTAACATTTTTTGTTTGATTTCTGTAACTGTCAGAAAAGACTGCAATGGCAGCTGTAACACAAGATAAGACCATTCCTAGGGCTGAGTGTTTCCACGCACCCTGACTCTGAGGTGCAGTGGCCATAGGCAGCACTTGAGGATCAGTGTACTACAGTCTTCAGTATTCTTGCCAACTAAATCAAGTATTCAAAATACAAATTTGGCCAGGTGCAGTGGCTCACGCCTGTAATCCCAACACTTGGGGAGGCAGAGGCAAGAGGATTGACTGGGCCCAGGGGCTCAAGACCAGCTTGGGTAACTTGGCAAAACCTTGTCTCTACAATAAATCAAAAAGATTATCCAGGCATGGTGGTGCATGCCTGTGGTTCCAGCTACTTGGAAGGCTGAGGCAGAAGGATC